>NC_051183.1:155945361-156024195 GCF_013339695.2 Rhipicephalus sanguineus
CACGGTCACTGACCAAGTCGGAAAGATGATCTGCGTTTCGGAACCGCATACGAGTTCCTTGTTCACTGAGCAGGACTCGAAGTCGTTGTCAATTATATAGGGAGAACGTGACGCAACGAGCATGCGTAGACGGCAGGCATAGTTCCTCGTGTCCTGTTCATTGTAGGTAGCGCCGACTGAATGATTAGTGATTCCAGAAGCCCGCGTGATGACACGTTCTTTTCCTTGGCGACGATGGCGGCGTTATCCCAATCAATGGTATGATCATGTGTATGCGCATGCTCAGCGATGGCGTTGGTCATGTGATTGTTTTTGTCACGTCACGTTGGTGCTCTTTGAGGCGTCGAGAAAGCTTTCCTGTTTAGCCATATACACTTCACGGCAATCAGCGCATGGTATCTTGTACACGACACCTCGAAACGATTCACTTGGCAGTCTGTCTTTCACATGAACGAGCTGGTTCCGGAGCTTGCTGGTCGAGACGTGAGCAATGCGCGAATCGTATTTTGAAAATACGCGCGAAAGTGCCTCGCTGATACCTTCAACGATACCTTCGGCGCTCGACTGCTGAAAAACTGGGCAATGTTTTAATGATAGGGCCAGGCTACATAAGAACAATGTCAAAAATGTCTATGGCAGCCGTCTAGCCTCCCACTGCAAAAAATGCGTATGCACACCCAAGTTCGGGGAAACTAGTTTTGTGTCGTTTGGAAAATCCAAAAAAGAAAGAGAAATCGTGGAAACTTATTTCATCATTAAAGTTAGAGATAAGCGTGTCAGCGCAGCGTCACTTAGTTTAACTACCCATTAGATATGTTTTCTTGATAAACACCTGTTGGTATAGCAATACGCGTGTTCGTAATCATTTATATTTTTGTAACGTTTCTTGTGTGACAAGGCGTTTCTAGTGGCATAGCTATAAGTGGGCAATTTTCAATAAACATTCCGTTGGCAATACAGCGCTAGTCCTGTTGTGTGTGTTCTTTTTTGTCGTCGTTTTCTTCGGGCTGTTTCTATTTTTCGTTTCAAGACATATTTACCTATTTCGCCAACGTAGCAAATTGATGTCGGACTTGTATTTTTTTTTTTGTTGCTTAGCTTTTCAAAACAGCCAAATTTAGTCATTTTCGCAGCACACTGTCCACTAAAGAAAGTTTATTTTCGGGGCCTATGTAGAAATAAGATTTTCCGTCTGAATGGTAAATTTCATCGATGTACACCCGCTACTTTTTAAATTATATTCATCTAAATTGGCAAATATTCTCAATATAGTAACCTACCTTGGCCCGTTTTCGTGCAAGGCTACTGAAGTTCTGCGGCTGGTTTTGCACGTAGAGAAACTAAAGCCCCCGACAAATTTCCTCAACGTAGCGTTTTTCAATAAAGCAAGCAGAAGTGTGACACGAAGCTCGTGCATGGTATTAATTTATCATGCCGCAAACGTCAACAAATCAGTGTAATCTTCAAACAGCGCTGAATTCTGAGCATCAGTAGCTTAAAATATACTAGTTACGGTCTGCCGATAAAATAATACACATGAATCACACACAAATGCTGCAGTAATACCGCGAAATCTACATTATTACTATCACAACAACGGAAATCTTCGTCTAGCGCCACCTAGACGGACAAAACGAAAGCGTTGAACTTGAAAGCCCCCCGTCTCTCCGAGTATGGCGTGCGACAACAATTTACCTCACAGAAAAGTGTCTTTTCTAACTTCAAACCACGCACCCCAGTCTGTAAATCTTTTTCTTTTTGCCTCCCCTCTGCGTCTCTTTTGACGGCTTCGCTATGCTTCGCGGGATAGCGTGGGGAGCAGGAGCATGCACGTTGTCAATAAAGGCTCCTGGGCGCTGCGACAAACTCACCTGGGCTGTTTTTAATATGCGTGACCTCCCAAATAAAACACGCCAGGCCTGCGCTGAAACCGCAGCACAGTCACAGCGAAAGCTGGAAGAGCGGCGTTCCCGTTATAAGCTCTCTTGGGGCTACAATAGAAGTACACTAGGAAGGTACCCACTACGCCATAAATCACAATTTTTGTGAAGTTGGGAAGCACCCTACTAAGCCATTATTCGTCATTCTGCGGAGAAGCGAGGCACCAGCAACACGTCTGTAAGGCCTGTTGCTGGTGCCTCTTTCCGACCCCTATATCCCCACCCCTGTGCAGGGTAGCAAACCGGTCGCTCGCACCAGGTTAACCTCCCTGCCTCTTCCTTTTCATCTATTTCTCTCTCTTGTTGACGCGACGACTGATGACGATGAAGAATTATGGCTGAGCCTTTTGTAATGGGTTGGAAGCTTTAAAAGGCCCACCAGTTATGTATCTGCATTGGGTGACGCCCGGTCGCTATTTCCCTCTCCCGTCATGCTGTATAACATACGTTGACGTGGGAGAGAGACGGGGGGGGGGGGGCCAGAACTTTACTGAGACTCCGAGGAAATCGATCATGCGTTAATGGGCTTCCTTGGCAACCAATACAAGTGCACTTGCGAGGAACCCACTACCCTATAAATCATTGTAATTTTACTGAGACCCCAAAGAAATGGATCATGCGCTTATGGGCTTCCTTGGCAACCATTACAAGTGCACTTTCGAGGCACCCACTACGTCTAAATGATTGTAATTTTACTGAGACCACGAGGAAATGGATCATGCGCTTATGGGCTTCCTTGGCAACCATACAAGGTGCGACTTGCGCGGAACCGGACTACGCTACTAATCATTGTAATTTACTGAGACCCCGAGGAAATGGATAATGCGCTTATGGGCTTCCTTGATAACCAATACAAGTGCACTTGCGAGGAACCCGCTACGCTATAAATCACTGTAATTTTTGAGAAGTCGGGCAGCAGGCACTGTGCGATTTTTCGTCATTCTACGGAGAGCCGTGGTACCTGCTAAACGCATGTAAGACATTATGCGCCCTTTGTTGATGCTGTGCCTGATGACGATGAAGAATTATGGCGAAGCCCTTTGTAATGGGTTGGAAGCATTCAACAACCTACTCGTTGCGCAATTAGCATTGTGTGGCGCCTGGTTACAGAAATCGCGTTGTGCGACGCTTGGTGCTTATTTTACTCTTCTACCACGCTATATTGCATATGCTAATGTGGTTCCTTCCTGACACGAAGCCTGTATAGGACCTTTTTGCAAAGCAGTTCCAAGCAGCGGCATGGCTCAGAGGTTGAATACTGGGCTCGCACGCAGAGGGCCCAGGTTCGAACCTCGTTCCATCCTGGAATTTTTTTTCTTATCCTATTTCGAGCGATACTGGTTACGGACACCGGCGGCGCGGCGGGCGGACAACTACGGTCGCCAAAAACGGCCGGTGAAATGATCCCATAACAGCTTTCGCTGTAAATAACGCCAGACCTGCGCAGAAACCGCAGCACAGTCACAGCGAAAGCTGGAAGAGCGGCATTTCTAGAGCCCGTTATAAACACTCATAGGGCAAATACACTAGCAATGTACCCACTACGCCCACAAAACATAATTTTTGTGAAGTTGCGAAGCACCCACCACGGCATTATTCGTAATTCTGCGGAGAAGCGAGGGACCACCTGTAAGGCATTTTGTGCACTTTGTTGATGAGACGGTTGATGACGATGAAGCGAGGTACTGACTGAGCCCTGTATGGGGCAGATTATGCGCCCCCCCCCCATCTTAGGCGACTAGGGAGGGGGAGGGCGGCCGGCCCTCTCCCTGCCCCCCGTGCGCACGCCTATGCAGAGGTAATATTTATTACATTGTTGTAAGAGCAGATAGCCAACAATACGCGACTGGGGCCAAGATAATGCAAAAAACCAGCCGGTGGTCAGCTAAAATTAGCCACCATAAGCCACAATTAACACGCAGCAGCCAACATTTCACAAACATTAGCGAAGAGTAACTAAAATTAGCGAGCACTAGCTGACAGTCTGACAACACGAGTCAGTGCTAGTAAAAATCAGCCCGCACCAGGCAACACTGACAGCTAGCCAACCTTATCCGGAGCCAACCAACAAGTTGGCCAGCCTCAGCAAGCCCTACGCAACACTAACCGGCAGCTAACATTAGCCACTGCTAGGCAACGGTTGCCACCACTAGCAGAATTAGCATACACTAGACAGAGCAAGGTGACAGTTAGAGAAGATTGACCAACATTTATTTAGTCATCACTTGCTTAACGTTAAAAGCGCTGTCTGCATTAATAAAACGCAAAGTACGAAATAACGCACACGGTAGTCAGCATCAGTTTACTTTAGCCAGCACTTGTCACCAAGTAGGCGATAGTTATCCGACATTACTCAGTAATAGCAAGCAGAAGCCGACATTACCACACACTTGCCACTACTAGCCGACAGTAAGCCTACACTAGCCAGCGCTTAGACATCACTGGTGAAAATAGACACACACTGGACAAAACCAGAGAACAGTTGAGCATCACTAGCCAACATTAACAGCACAAGCAAGTACTTAGCCAACATTAGACAGTGCTAAGCAACCACTAGCTAAAGGCAGGCATATAACTCAGCATTATACAACAGCTGGCAACCGAGCAACAGCTGGCAAAACGAGCAAACTGGTATGCCATGTCAAGAATGTCCTTGTGTTGCTTACGCGCTAAGCATTTCTTACCATGTGTTACCAACAAGGCCGAATTCCTACCCTTGTGTACACGTTTCATTTCTGTTGTGTCATGTACCTTCAAAATATTGCAGCTAAGAAATTACTGCAATTATATGTAAACAAAGTTAGCACAGCTTGCACTAAGTCGCGCAAGGCTGGTGGGCACCAAGCTGGACCTGGCTTGGCTTACCCTCTCATCTTTCTCTTTCCCGCCCCTTTCTATTCTATACTATACATGGACATGCGTGCCCTCTCTATCTTTTTGTATAGCTTCTTTCTTTCTCTATTTCTTTCTCTCTCTATCTTTTCACTCTTTCTTCCCGTCCTTTCCATCCATTTCTCTCTTTATTCCCTTTCTTCTTCTATATTTTCGCTTTCACCTTCTTTCCGTATCGTTCTCTCTCTCAGTTCTCTCGCCTTCTATCTCTTTCTCTCTTCCAGTTCTTCCTATCTATCTTTCTACCTCTTGTTTCTCTCTGTACTCGATCGTAAAATAACAGCGCAAAAGATGACGGACGAACACAGAGATAACGAGCTCGTCCGTCGTCTTTTGCGCTGCTCGTATTTTACGATCAGAACCACCAACTAGCCCAATTTACCGCCATTGTAAAGTTCATCTCTATACTCGTTCTCCCTTACTCCTTTCCCTCCTCCTCACCCTCACATCTGTCCCCCTCACCCTCACTTTCTTTTCCCAGCCCCTTGCTATACTATACTTTACAAGGCTATGCTATACTCTGATAGCATGCCGGATAGCCGATTGGTTCAGATCGTGAGTGCGCGTTCTGATCGTGGGATACGTGAGTTCGGATCTCGCTTCGCCAAGAATTGTTTTAAAGCGAAAGCTTTACTGACCTTGGAAAACAAGGAACAAAGAAGACGGGGCCAAGCGGTGCACACAGGTCTTCTTGTTGTCCGTGTTTTCCACCGCGCAGTATACTTCGATCATGAATCACAAACTGGCCCAATCTTCCACTTTACTGACCTAGTCGAGCGAGTTTCACCGTCTATCTAGCGCCTCAAAATAAACCTCATAGGATGCACCACCCCCACCCCCCCCCCCCTCCAGAATTCACTCCCCGGGTGCGTTAGCGACAGTCTCTACATCCCACCATTACCGAAAAATACCCTTTCAGCCCATAATCACGACCGTTGAAAATAGCCAGAGCTAGGTCGCTTCATAGCAGCGCTAGACCTAGGTCGTATCTTCGACCCCGGTTGCTTAGTAGATGCCGCAGAATACTCCCATCGTCCTGCCTTCACAGTGGCGGTCTCAGATATTGCCCACAAGCTGCTTTGTGGGCAATATCTAGATATTGCCCACAAGCTCCTTTGTTGCGCCACTTTCGGCCCAGTCGCTCAACAATCGAGCGGAGAAGAAAGCTGCGATGCTTTAGCTATTGTCTCACACTTAGGCGGAGTATATATTCTTCAGACTCAAAAACGGTCATTCGTAATTTTGCTATGCGTCGCGAATGTTGGCAAACTGTGCTTCGGCTACGAGGGTAAAGAAGCATAACCATGTGTAACAAGCTTTCGCTTGAATACCGTGCCTAGACGAGCTAAGCCACAGCCATTTTGTTCCCAAGAATTTTCTCTTTCGCTATATTTTACTCTCTTCTCTCTCTCTCTCTCTCCCTCTGTAGTCGTTCTCTCGCTCATGAGTGTTATTGGCACCAGCGCCGGAGAAATCGGCGTACGTGTTCTGGGAGCAAAGCAGATTAAGAAGACGATGACGATGTAGACGAGGACGAAAAGAGCACGTGCCGGTTCATGATAATTTCTATTTACTCTGCATGGTTCGCCTTGAAGGCCCGCTGTTGAAAAAGGCAGAAGTTCAGGGAAGATAGAAGCTTGAAGATAGAAAAAAATTACCGAAGATTACGATACTGCCTAATGCGAATTCTGAGCGCAGCTTCGTGTTGGGGCAAGGTCAACATTTTTCTGAAGTTTGGCTTCCCGCGAGGTATCGACTACGCCATAAATCATAACTTTTTTGAAGGAGTACAGCACCCACTACGCTTCTTCTTCTGTGGATAAGCGAGGTACCCGCTGCACATCTGTAAGCGTGCACTTTGTTGATGCTGCATGTGGCTGATGACATTGAACAATTATGGGCTGAGCACTTTGAGTGGGTGAGAAGCATTTAAACCACATACTCGTTGCACAATTACCATTGTGGTATAACTGGTTGTTATTTTACTCTTCTACCACGCTATATTACGTAGATTAACGCCGATTCCTTGCATGACATGATGCTCGTATAGGGCCTTTTGCAAATTGGTTTCAAGTAGCAGCGTGGGTCTGTGGTATAATACGCGACTGCCACGCAGAGGGCCCAGTTTAAACTCCCATTAAATCTGGTATTTTTTTACCTTATTTCATTTTTTCATGTCTATCGGTTACGCCAGCGGCGGCGACGGCGACGCCGCTCAATTCAGGAACGGGCACCTAAGAGCAGTGCTCTAAAAGCAGCCTTGAAGAAGACGAGTCCGCTGGTCGAAACGTCGGCTCCAGCGACACTCCGTGATCACGAAAATTTCATGCAATAGGTGCATTTATGCCATTTATGTTGTGCCATCATGAGAGACATTCATGCCATGCCATACAGGTCATGATGTCTCACAGCATGTTTCTCAGGCACGAATGCACATACTGGTAGATACCATATTATGAAACGACCACGACGACCATATATGGCGTGAGTGTCCCAAGCACCCATGTCGTGGCCCGCTTTTGAATTTTCTAATGTACGAACATCGTGTGGCACATGTTCTGGAATTTACAGTGAGGTAATGAAGAATTCCCCACAGCTACATGCACTACATCGACCACATCAGGTAATTCATGTCGCCTCACTCATGTTATTGATCTTCGTGATACAGTCATCTTACGCCATGCGAGTTTTGGTGCATACTAAGCTAACAAAATGACCAGGACAACACCATTACGGAGGATAGATAGATAGATAGATAGATAGATAGATAGATAGATAGATAGATAGATAGATAGATAGATAGATAGATAGATAGATAGATAGATAGATAGATAGATAGATAGAATAGATAGATAGATAGATAGATAGATAAGATAGATAGATAGATAGACAGACGACCAGACAGACAGACAGACAGACAGATAGATAGATAGATAGATAGATAGATAGATAGATAGATAGATAGATAGATAGATAGATAGATAGATAGATAGATAGATGATAGTATAGATAGATAGATAGATAGATAGATAGATAGATAGATAGATAGATAGATAGATAGATTAGTACTTTCTGTTACCGTCATGATCGTTGTGCACACTCGCACTATAGCCCTTTCTTTGAGGCGACAAGTGCAAATCAGAACTGACCATAAATATCTGCTATGCTTCCTTGACACGTATTATGTCAGTGCCAGAACTCTGGGGAGAGTACAGAAAGCGCAGGCCGGTCTGGTGACTTTAGTAAGTGAGCCCTCATTTGCTTATCCCATCGCGCGTGAACGAGGTCAGGGCGGTCTGGGACAACCTCGGTGAAGTGCACGCGTTTACGTGTGTCCCGACGGAGCGACGCCGTCCACTGCTGCGCCTCTCTGTCGGCGCCCGATAAGGCACGCTCCGAGGTCGCACATGCAGAGGGGGGCATTGTTCTTTGAAATCCCATCGCCGAGTGACGAACGATGCGGCGGCCCAATTTTCTCACCGGTCACCTCCTAGTCGCCACTGCCCTGATGGCGTCCTACACCGCCCAGGCATACAAGCAGGTATCGTGCCCGCAGAGCGCATTCCTCATGCCTTGCCGATGCATAGAGGCCAGCATCGGCCTGCGGATCCTGTGCAGTGGCATACCGAGTACCCGTCACTTGGAAGTGCCGTTCAGTTATCTGCGCGCGTACGAACTGAACGCACTGACACTCCAACACGTCAACTTCTCCATAATGGTAGATCTGTTCAAGGGCCTCAACGTAGTCACCATTAAGATCCTGCACTCCACATTTCGAGTCTCTCCCACGCAAGGGCACGACGACACCACAATCATTCTCGGAAGTAAGCTGGAAGGCCTGGACGTTCGCCACACAGACCTGGACCTTGGCGATGCTCACCTCGGCGCGACGGACAGCCTGAAGCACGTGATGGTCGACACCAGCACCATCGAAGTTCTGCGCAAGAACTGGTTTCACGGTTTGACGCGTCTGAGGAGCTTTTCGATAGAGAACACGCGTATAGAGCGCGTAGAGGACCAAGCCCTATCCGGACTGGACAGCGTTGAAGAGATCAAGCTGCCTTCAAATCGACTCCAGAAAGTGCGGCGGACGTACTTCCCGCAATTGGCCTCCAGTCTGCAGCACCTGGACCTCAGGTACGACGTAAAAAAAGAACTGCATGCTCACAATCGTTAGAACCTGGATGCTCACAATCATGCGCTATTTTTTACAGCGAAAGCTGTTATGAGATCCCAAAAACGGCCGTTTTTGGCGCCGTAGTTGTCCGCCGCCGCCGGTGCCCATAACAGCCATCACGTGAAGCAAGAAAAAAAAACAAAATGAGAAAAAAAATCGGGAACGCCTAAACTTTCCTTTTAAGAGTTAAACGCGATAGCGATATCCTGCCCCTAGTGCGTACTTTGACCACTTAGCGCATACCTCTTAATATATATTGTTGCTCGAGTTCACACTGTGCATTACTCCAATGTAAATGACGAAGTACAACGTGGTCGCATAGCCGCAGCGCGCCGAGCTTTGGTGTCTGCCTTCTCTGCCTCCGTTTTTCGTGGCTGCCCTCGTTGTCGTGTGCCACTTGATACTGATGCCCCACCAAAACCCGATGAAGAAGACACCGCAGTTTGGTTGGCGCTTGTAGACTACACAGCGTGTCAAGAGCCCGGTGGCGTGTGAGAACATCTGTGCACGTGACATTTTTTTAGAAGAATCAGTGCACCGACTACGAGTGTTTAACAGAATGCGTGCACTAAGGTGTGCGCCTTATGTAATGGGTAGCATGCTTTAAACCAGGAGCAATTATGTGCGAAAAACTTTTTCGATGTTGCGATGCACCCACTAAGTGGTCTTAAGGGAACATGCGCAGTAATGTATGTGCCTTTTGTAATGGGTAGTCGTTTACCAATCGTACGATATTCACATGGTGTGACGCCCGATGGCAATGTACGCTTATATCCACCAATATTACTGCGATATTGCATCTCGTACCGTGACACCTGTATACAGGAGCAAGGTGTGAGAGCGGGCTAGTTGGTATTCCATAATGCTAAAACTTTAGCGCAATAAGTGCACAGTAGACAAAGAAACGACGAGGACAAGTGCTAACTTCCAACTGTCGTTGGAAGTTACACATATATACCTGTCACATGTGATTACAACGATATCAGTCAAACCTAACGAAACCTAACGTTATCAGAAAAACCTAAACAAATACAGGAAAACTAGGGGGACCAACACGTGCGGGTGAATTTAAGTATTCTATACTCGGGGACAACTTTCTGTGGCAATGAAGGGAAAGCTACGGGGGCGGAGCGTCTGCACATGTACTGCTACGCGAAGTAGTCCGGTTTGGCACGCGTCTCGTAATGCAGTTTCCAGGAAAGTGATGGCTAGCGTTGCATTTCGACGCAAACGCTGCTTAGCGTCCAAGGTACGGGTAAAAGGCGCGACTTTTTCAAGCACGCAGAAACTCAAAGTGACAAAGTGTAAAGTAAAAGAAATACAAATATCTCGCTTGTGTGCGCTGTGTTCCGTCTCAAAAAGCTACATGTAGAAAATGAAGCAGTATTTTATATATCTCACGCAGAAAATACGGACGCAATTGTGGGACTACATTCGTTAGCGGTAGGATACGTGCATTGTGGCTCTGTACCTTTCCCTTCATTGCCACAGAATGTTGTCCCCGAGTATAGTTTCTTTTTTGTTATTGCGATGGATGGCTTGCTGACGTAGCTTCCATTAGCAATCGCTGCCGCCTCAATGATGATCCTGGTGTTACCCTTAGGGTGAGTGACCAACACTGTTGTACTGTCAAATAAAGGCACGCATTTACATTCCGCCCACTGAGCCGCCAAGAAATCATCACAACCTTTTTTTTTTCACTTTCTGATTGTGTTCGAGCAATCTCACATTCAGGCATCTGCCTGTCTGTCCGACGTAACTTCCGACGAATCCGACGTGTTTGTCATATTTTGTCGTATACGACAAACTGTATTTGTCGTATTTTGGGGACGTTGGCTCAACGAAATTTCCTGAAACTTGGTATGTTAAGTCTATGGCCCCCTCAGAGGTCAATGTACTTCATTTTTACCGATTAAGTACTACGTAGGCCCCAGAAGACACTGTCGGAATCCATAACGTCACGGCGTCTTCAACGTGACGTCCATCATAAAAACACATTGCTGATTTAAACAAGCACATAGAAACAGCAAACGAGGACGGGCGCGGTGTAAATTAGCGCTGGGTTTTTATGATGGATCCGTACCAACAAGCTCGCATCCAAGCTCTTCTGAGTCAAGGTGGCGTCGCCACCCGCATTGTAAAAAAAATAATTTACTGGTAATAGTAAAATCGTTCTTCTCTTTAGTGTCTCTAACATTGTTCCACATTGTTGTGGAAACATGTGTTTCACATTTTATCTCGAAAAAGAAACGCTTTTTTTATGTGCGGCAAGCTATCTGGAGAAGCTTTATGAGGGACAAGTACTGAACATTTCTTGCTCCTTGCAATTGGGGCTGCTTGGTTTATCTGAAGCAGGTGAGCTAAAAGTAAATAGACCAGGCGCTTATATGGTCAACATCTCGCTATTTTGGTCTTTATTCGCATTCGCTATTATTTTACATCCTAAATGTTACTTTGTAATTGCAGTAATAAATGTAATATAATAAATTTACACCTATAACTTATCATCGCAATCAAGAGCAATCACAGAGCTCCATAGCGGCGAAACGTTCTTGGATCATCCAGCCGCGCACTAAACGCTCTCGTTAAAAGGAAAGCTCTGCGCGGAGTCCCGTTACATAGAATCCCTATAAAGACATTCTTTTTCCGTGGTTTCGTCCCCACTCCCAGTGGTCATGTGACGCGAGATGAACATGCACAGCCTGCTTTGTGTGCCCACATTGTTAACGTCAGAGCCTTCGTCTTGTTCCACTATATCAGGGGTCTCAAACTCACCTCAGCTGACGGGCCGCATTCACGTAAATTTACTGCCGCAGGGGAAAGGACAGTGACGAAAAGCGGAGAGGGGGGGGGGGAGGGGATAAGTCGTACGAAATGTCAGCTAGCGTTGCCATTTGAAAACCTTGCCATAACTCCTATATGGGTTATTTCTGAAGGGTATTCGGAGAGGCATAATTCCAACAACATATGGATATCAATCTACAAAATGACTAAAATCTGGACGCCGATTCTGAAATGTAGAGTTTTGTTTAACGGTTCTGAATCAACATATGGTGGCAGCAGGGAGTACCTCACGAAAACAAATGTTTTAGCTCTGTCATGACTGTGAAGGATTGGTTGTTGGGCGAGTTGGTAATTCATGATGAATGCAAATAGCGCGAAAAAACGTAAGACTAGACGAAGAAGGCTACAGCACAAGCGCATTGCTGTGCTGTAGCCTTCTTCGTCTAGTCATACGTTTTTTCGCGCTATTTGCATTCATCATGACTGTGTAGCTTAAGAGCGTACTTTTAAAGATAAAAAAATGGGACGAAGACAGTCACGTGCGGGCAGCGGGACGCTATCGAGAGGTTTGCCGGCCGCGTGTTTGAGACCCCTTCGCTACACAGTGCTAGAGCTACATGATATTGCCGCAACAGCGTTAAAATGTGCAGGTATAGCATAGGTCCAGTAAACAAGGCGTGGGGCAAAGTATATTCGCTTGATGAAATATCTGGCTTGAAAAAAACACAATAACGAATTCCGTGCCGGGTGATGTCCCTTTACTTCGAATCATATGCATCCAATGAGAAAGCGTCAAGAAGCTCATCCGCGCCTTTATTACCAAACTGGAACAAACCCCGAAAATAGATTGAAATCGCTTCGTCTACCTTTTGACGGTTTTAGCCGCGTAATCCAATGACCACCTTCTACCAGCACAACATCGTTAGGAAGGCATAGAGCATTATATTATGAAAAAGAAAAAAAAAGAGCACGGTGCAAACTGTGGATGCTGCTGGAAACTGCAAGAACAAGCCCTCATAGGGGAGTTTTATAGATACATTGAAGAGTGGCACGACGTTCGAGAACGAGAGAAATGAAGGGATGAGCTCGACAGCTATGTTCATTCTGCAGAGGTCCACAAAGATATTCTAAAGTTGCTCCAGTGGTGGAAGTTAAGAACAACGACTGCCGACGCCTTCACAATTCACGAGGTAGATGTGCGCCCCTGCGGCTAGCGCAAGCATTGCGAGAAACATGTAGCGCGGCAGGATATGCGATGCAACAGGGCATGGTGTGCTTAAAGCCGGAATCTCTTGACAATTTGACTTTTTGCACTATAACCCGTGAGGAAATAAACTATAAAATATCCCACAAAAAATATGGCTGAACCCTCTGTCATAGGAATTGGTATCACACAAAAGTGAAACTTGTCTTCACAGACGTAGCTGAGCGTTTGTTGTGCATTATTTGGCACAAGGGCGAAGGAATGAATGCTACAGCAACAAATTGTAATGTCACGCGAAGAACGGCAAGCAGTTAAAAACTCGCAACGCGCTGCTCGAGCAGAAAGGACGCACGAAAAGAACATACACAGGATGAGCGTGAACTAACAACTTTCACACCTCGACAGTTAAAGCGTCCTGCTCAAACATAAAGGAGGACGCACGAAACGAACGCACGACTGTACACAGGATGATCGCAAAGTAACTGTCACATTTGTAACTTATTTTTGGGTGATCAGCACGCCCCTTTCCCAAAAGCAGCCGCTGCAGTGAGTGAAGTCACCTTCGTGCTCTCTGGAACTTCAAAGCAAACTTGCGGTGAGACCACAAGCCATACAACCCCCCCCCCCCCCCCCCCCAAATCAGGAGATAAGCGCGCGTGCGCGAGCGACCACGCCCTAGATATATGCCACTTAAAGCACCTTTAAAGCGCGCCCTTCGAGCCGTTCGCGCCATCTCGCTAGTGATAACGAAAACACGCTGATGTACCACCGATCTCTGAGTACCACCACCGGCACATGGTGTATATAAATAGCACGCCGTTAGTATGCTGCAAAACGTGCCGTCTGTGGCCGAGTCGGTTCGTGCCGCACGCTGCGGAGCAAGGGATTGCAGGTTTGACTCCCGGCGGCGGAACTTTTTCATCGAGATTTTTTTCTTTGCCATCAGTTTGTGTATATTTTACAAGGTCATATCCGTGACGGAAATACGGTAGTGGAGCCGTGGTGGACCCCGGCATAAAACACTTTCGCGTTAAAAACTTATATTAGCAGTGGTGTGATAATTGCAAATAATGCTATGACAAATATAGTTTTGTCTTCTTGGCTGCTTATATCTATTTCTAAAATTACACGTGGTGCACGCGGTTCATTACAATTTTTATCTCTAGGTTTGTGTATTTACAACAAGGTAACAAATTTGACGTTATCCTTTTAATCCTCTTCCTGTGGCAAGGCGCTACTGTGCTGAAGAGACGTGCTACATATCCATAACGGTCCACGATCGCCTTTGTCGTTAGAGCATGCTTTAAATTTCAACAGAGAGCGCAATACAAAGACAGTGAAGAGGGCGTTCTGTTCGCTGTCCCCTGTTTTTAATGCGATCCATATTGAAACTGAACTCGCGCTGCATATCACGTTCCTTGCTACAATATTATCTGCTACAAAATGCCCTTGATCCCTTTTATATTGCAGAAAAACTAGGCACAGTATACCACTGCTGTGGTACAAACATCGATTGTACCCAGCATATCATCTCAACTGTTTCCACCGTGAGCCCCTTTTTACGATAAATTACCGTATGTTAATGTATAATTGTTAGCGAAACATGCTCTAGAGCAGCGCAGATATTTGCCACTTAAAACACCTTGCTGTCGATTTCACGTACGGGAAATACCAGCTAGATTAGTGGTTCGGGCCCCTGTCAGGCCCTATTTGCTGTCGGGCCGGGCCGGGCCGGGTGGGCAAAATTTTTTCTCGCGTTTTGGCCGGGCCCGGGTCTCGCTTTTAGTCACTGGGCCGGGTTCGGGCGGGTAAACTTAAAGGAGTTCCGTACCCGGGCCAGGCTCGCGCCGAGAGAGAGAGAAACAACTTCATTGACGGCACAGCGAGGTCGTTGAATTTAGCTTGCCGGTGGTTGAATGGTGGTGGCAAGTAGCTCGCCACGACCTTTTCGGCCTAGTTAATCACTTATCACGGCCCGTGCAGTGCTCTACCATGGAAAACTCTTTACATCTTGAAAAGACCGTGAAAACGACACGGACAAAGAATATAAAAGGACACACCATCTGCTTTTGTCCGTGTCTTTCTTACGCAGTTTTCAAGATGTTCAAGAACTACCGACAACTAGCCCTGCTATCGATTTTTCTGCAGCGATTGAAAGGGAACAGATCATCACGTGAGATGTCAGCTCTGAGCTGCCATTAAAGTGGTGGTCGCACATCGATCGTTGTGGTGAGCAATGACCGGATGAAGGCATTCCACAAAGCCATAGCGCAGGGTTCCGCATTATGGGGTGGGGGTTGGGGTGGGGGCAAGTGTCAAAGCTGCGCCCCCCCTCCCCGTTGGTCGAGACCAAAATCAAACGAGCTCCACAGTGGATGTAGAAATAAAAATGAAGCAATGACGTGCTACTCACATAATCCTGCCATTTGTTTACCCCGGCTTACCGGGATAAAAGTGGGCAGTAAACAGTTCTTTGAATGTACCATCAGTGGTCTTTGGTCGTCATTATCGTCAGAAAGCATGCGCAGCAATAACCATGACGTAACAATGACGTAAAGGGTCTAACTGAGTAAATATATAAGGCTAATTGGCGCCCCCATTTGGGAGATTAGGTGGGCTGTCGCCCCTCCTGCTCCCCTCCCCTACCCGAGGCGCACCTCAACACCCACAGCCAGCTCAATCTTTTACGTCAAACCTTGAGTGAGATTTTCAGGCGAGGACGAGCCTAGCTACTTTATAGCCTGTGTATAATATACCCGCGTTGTAGGCAGCCTCTAAACATTGAAATACGGTAACATGCCTATGTACTTTACGTTTATGGACCCTATGTACTCTATATTTATGGACCCATTGTACTCCAAGAGCTAAGGAGTAGCCGGCGCCTTATTTGTGCGCCAACATCTCCTTACATCACGTCAATAAAAAAAAACATGGCTGAAACCCTATAGAAATCCACGTAAAGTTCATAGCACTTCGCTCGAGAGGCTGTCTTCAAGCTGCTATTGAACGGTCTTTGTGTGCAATTATTATGCCATCTCCCTCACTGCCAACCAATTATGTCTTAACGCGAAGCAGTATCCCCGAAAGCTAGTTAGATGAAAAAAGTCACAGCATATCTACGTGGTGAATGATAATGAGTGGAGCGAAGCGAACTCGCGCTGCAGCACGGCGATGGCATTGGCGCGAGCGTGGTCCTTCTTGATGGAACATATTGTGACTAGATTGTTTGAGAACCGCAATCTGTCGCACACACCGCAACTATGGCCGAAACTGTTATCAAAGAAGTCCCGCTGAAAGCGCGCGTCGGCGCCTTCGGGCAGAGCCTGCCTGATGCGTTTTGCAGCCACTTCACGTGCTCGCACAGCCTCGGGCTCTGCCTGCCGGTACGCGCGCTTTCTCGCCGCTTCACGGTCCTTCACATTTTGAAGATCCGATTCGCGCCGCAGCCGTGCAGCTTCGGCCTCGCGGGCTCGAACGGCGGGGTCTTCTCGCCGCAGCCGTGCAGCTTGTCGAGCAGCTTCGGCTTCGCGGGCTTGAACGGCGGAATCTGCTTCGTAGCGTCGACGTGCAGCTTCGGCCTCGCGGGCTCTCACCTCAGGATTCTGTCTGAGAGAGCGCGCTGCCGCCGCCTTCCGTGCCCTCCGTTCTGCAGCCTTGCCTTCCATCTGGCGACTCCGAGCTAAAGAGAAAGCGTGCCATGAGGGAGCCTCATGGCGCGTTACTTCTGAAATGTTGTCTTCGGGTGTCGTTGAAAACACGAGACGTAGTAAAGAAGAAAGAACGCCACACAGGCGAACACGCGCGAGAGTGTCACTCGTCAACGTCGTCTTCTTCTTCTACTGCATACCAGAACGCGCGCTTCTCACGAACTAGAGGTGGCTACTACAAACAAACAAACCTACAAACGGAGGATGGACAGAACCACGGCATAAGGAGCTTCGCCCCTAAAACATTTGAGCAGCTTGCACTAAGTCGCGCAAGACTGGGTCACAGGAGAGCTGGCGGGCACGTTTGGGCTTCTCTAGTTAACCATCTGTACAGGGTGCTTGGACGGTGATTCAGCGCGTGCCGCTTACTGATGATCACAATTTTCCATCTACTACACGCGGCAGACCTCGAACATAACAGCTCTGCTGTAAAATTTGTGAACACGGGGTGCCGACGTTTCGACTAGCGGACTTGTCTTCTTCAAGGATGCAGCTGAAGTTTCAGCCTTGAAGAAGAAGAGCCTGCTTGTGGAAACATAGGCTCCAGTGACGCCCCGTGTTCACGAATTTTTTAGCTCTTCAAGCTTCCATCTTCCCCTAAGAACTTTTGCCTTTTTGCATCAAAAACTCATTAGCAGTATCCGACACGTATTGTTTTACATTGTTTGCGGTAGCAGATTACACCGGCTGGTCAGTCTTATCTCTAGAAGAAAGATGCCCTTATGTGGAATGCCTTCAATATTGGCGCGTACTATAGAGAGAAGGAGGCTCATGTGATAAGATTGCACGCGTGACGAAAGCATCGTGGCACGTTCTGGAACCAATCCGAGCGCTGGCGATTACACCGGAATGCGCACTGTTGATGCATGTATAGATAAGAGTTGGACTTGACCTTTCGGTTCGAATTCGACCATCGGTGATTATGCTTCCAGCTATCGTTGTGGTATGAGTGTTACTTGTCTCTTGCCCAATAAACATTCACACGGTTCGTTCCTACTGCATTGTGTTCGGGAATATATTAAGCTACAATCCGTGCAGAATGAAACACGACATGAAACCTTTAAGCATAACGTGTTTTAATTGCCCGCTATAACCACGTTGTGATGATTGAAATGTGATCATTAAAGGTGATGTTGGCTCTGATGGAAGTGCCAATATTACGCTATGTGACACAAAAAATAAAGACCGTGGAAATGAAAGCTCGTCCCTTACTTAGTCCTAAATTTCCACGCTTCATTCCGTGAGCATTATCGTGTACTTTCTCAGTGCATGAGAATGTACTCGATAACCAGCGACTATTAAGCATTGTGTCACTACTGTGTGAATTGGGTGGATTGTCATAACGGTACGTCGTGTTGTACCTCCTAAATCGTCAGGTTGTAAGGACAGTAAAGAACCAGGAAATCTTTCAGTGGAGAAATTGTTCCTTTTGGAGGTGAACCCATGCCAAGAAAGGCGCCAAATGCAGTTTTCATGGCCTCGAAACCTGAATTGACGGGTCGATCCCAGAGTACATGTTACAGAAAATAAGTAACCGATTAGAATTACAATTACTTCCTTAAAATGTACTTGATTACAGTGATCAGTTACAGCCCCAGAAAAGTAACTGAGCATTTACAGGAATGCAATAGATTACATTTGCGTTACTTTCATTCAACGTATTATCGCCGTAACATAATAACACAAGCTCACTCAAACTACAACGAACTACTGTGGCTTGCATGGCATAGAGGAGGCTGGAGGCTTGCGTGAAGGATGGGAGGCTTAGTGTGGTTTCTGTGATATAGTGTTACACGTTGTTAACGTTTAATGGGAGTTGTTTTTCATTGTTGTCGTCGCTGATTCTTCCACGGTCCCTCGTTAAGATGTCAGCAGCTACACTGAACACTCCCTCAATCCATGCGCTTGTGGGAATGGTGGTATTATAACGTAGGAACACCTTGCGCACTAGCTCGCATTTACACAGTGCTGCGATGATAGTGTCCATGTACTCTATGAAGCGTAGCGCTTCGCTCTTGCTGGCGCCCGGGTAAGGCGTTGCAGGTAAGCCCAGATAAAAGGTTAAAAAATAGTCTCTGTAGGGACCCCTCGTCTAACAGGACAGGGGGTCCCTGCAGAGCGGTCGCATATTTTTCGGGACAAAAACTGCCGTAGAAGACTGGTTACAACTTGATTTTGAAAAAAAGAAGTGATTGATTGCTGGTAAGACATTATAAGAAAATGTAATTCATTTACCCATAGCTTACAGAAAAGTATTCGATTATATTACAAAATGTAAGATGTAACTGATTACAAGTAATCGATTACTTGTAACTCGTTACATGCAGCTCTGGTCGAGCTCATTTACAGCTGCATCTGAACAGGCTTCAAAACAACCGCGTTAAAGAACCCCACGTGGTCGAAACTTCCAGAGGCCTCCACTACGGCGTCTCTCATAATTGTGTGGTGGTTTTGGAACGTAAAATATTACGGCAGCTCCGCACTAGTGGTGGCAAGCCTGAAGGAAGAGCACAGCCAGGCGGCCTTCCTTCTTTCTCCTTCTCTCTATTTATAGTATCTCTTTTTTGCATCTGTTCCTTTCTATTTCTTTCCCGCTCTATTTCCCACTCTGCATATTTATTTCTTTTGATTCCTTTGTTTTTTTCTCTCTCTATTTATCTTTTTCGATCTCGTTCTCTCTCTGCTTCTTTCTCTGTCTCTGTTCATCTGTCTTTTTATTTTTTTCCTATACACCCTTTATTTCTCTCTATTGTTCTCTTCCTCTTTCTTTCTATCGTTTTCTTTCTCTCTCTCATTATCACGTGTTCGTTTTCGTTTGACACTCGTACCTGCTGTAAACGGTAGTGGGGTTTGCCCAATTCCTGCGGCGCATGCCCACCTGAGGAGTTTTGCACGACGGAGCACAAGTTACACAAGTTAAGCATATAGCTTAAACAGCTTCACTGTCATGAGAATGAAGACAGCCCGTGCGTGTTCATGAGGATGGTAATTTTTTTACGACGGAGCACAAGTTAACGGCAGGTTAAACACATTCACCGTTAAAAAGCCCGGACATATTATTAATTATAATTCTTGGGGTTTAACATCCCAAAACCATGATTTGAGTATCAGAGACGTCGTAGTGGAGGGCTCCGGAAATTCAGATCACCTGGGGTTCTTTAACGTGCACCTAAATCTAAGTACAGGGGCCTTAAGTATTTTCGCCGGCATCGAAATTATGGCCGCCGCGGCCGGGATTTGATCCCGCGACCTTCGGGTCAGCAGGCGAGCACCATAACCGCTAGACCACCGTGGCGGGTCGCAGATCACCATTAACAGCGAAGCTCTTAAGCATTGCATAAAAAAGACACTTCTCCGCAAGAAACCTCGATGCGCAGTGGCCTAACAACCACCGACGCCACAGCTGCGCACCCCTTGGGTTTATAAGCTCACCTAGTCGCGCATGCGCCGAGGAGCAGCCGCCGCCAAGCCACGCCCACCGACAGAGACAGTCCGCGCAGCCGCCGCGCCGAGATTGCCCGGCGTGGCGCGAGCCGAGTACGAGCGACAGAACGCCGGCCCTTCTACCGGGATTGCCACAGCCAGGTTTGCACGTGAGTTTCTGGCGCTGGAATCTAGAGATTCTTCCAAGGTCTGTGACAGGCTGTGGTTCGACTCTATTTTGTCTACGCCAAGGAAAGACCTAGCATCAGCCAACAAGGCCACATTAAGCCCCTGCGCTCAACAACATGCGCACAACAACAGTAGTTGAAAACAGAAGTGAAACAAAGATGAAATCGGTGTATTAGATGCGCGAAGATAAGAATTCGTATTCAGATGAATGGAAGGACAAGGTTGTATTGCTGAGACAAAGTTGAGCTCTTTTCATTATCTGGAAAGCTTCTCAAGCCAGCGAGGCCTGCTCATTCTCGCTCCTGCCTACGATCGACGTCCCTTCAAGTCATGCTTCACAATTGCTGCGAGAATTAATATGAGTCACAAGATGGGCTCCTTTATCAGCATTCTCGTTAACCTTTTTTGAATATTCCCTGAGCCGCTCGTTCACGCATCTCCCCGTTTGACCGACGTAGGTCGTACCGAATGAGAGCGCGATGGCATAAACCACGTCGACGGCCCACGGGCTGTAGGAAACACCGTGTCGGATATGGCATCCTCCTCTGCTCACACCGAAGGTGCTGGAGCATACCGTCAAAAACCTGTTCGGCGCAGACAACGCCACAGAGACTCCATGCCTGCCAGAACTTTCTTAATCTCATGGGTGACACTATGCAGATAAGGGACCACCACTGGCTTCAACTTGTCACGTACGGCGGCCGCCCTCTTAGTTTAGCAAAACATTTTTATTTGGGGGGGGGGGGGCTAGTTGGTTCATGACTTCTGAAGGAAAAAATTGTGGCGCAAAGCAACACACGGACAGACAAAGAGCACGGGGCTGGCGCTAACTTCCAACTGTGTTTATTGAAGAAACGTACGTACATATATAGACAACACAAGAGCAGGAAGGGCATGACACTCGCGATAATCCGGCAGAAAACTAAGCGGGAAATGAAATCTATAAGCATTGTCAACAGGAAATCATATCTGGCAAACATTGCCTAACAAGAATGCTCCATGACTTTGGCGGTTGCGCGCGTGTTCAACAGATTAAAATTTTGAAACTGCTGGAAGAAGGAAAAGGGCCAAAGAATAAGCAACAAAAATACTTGCAGATTTGTTCATAAGGTTGCTTCTTACATGGCGATAACAACGGTTCTGGATGAACAGAAACTAGGATACGATCCCTCAAACATAAGCTTTGATAAAAGCGATGCTTTATTATACATCACAGACGAAGTATTCCGAGCATAAGCAATCAGAAAAACCAAAAGAACAAAAAACAAAGAAAGAAAAAATATCTCAAACGGAACCACGTGTGCTTCTGCAAGCAGATATGTAATAAGAAAACAACAACAATACTTAAAGGTCCAATGGGGTGCGTCAAAAAACAAAAGGTCAACAAGAAATACCGGCAGCAATTGTTAAACGTACAAGGGGCGTCAGTAAAACAGCAAATGTTAAAGTAGGACAAGCCGAATGACGTGAAAAATTAAACCTGTCCTTCCAAGAAGGTCACTTCATTATTCATGAGTGTTATTGCAGGCCCGCTAATGCAGTTGTCACCAGTCTTCCAGTCTTTAACATATAGTAGGCTTCAACTATCTCCCTTTCCTGCCTATCTAGTGCCCTCCTTAGGAAACTTGCGCGCGCAAACTCAGGTGTGCACCCGCATCTTTTGCAATGCTCGGCCAAATGCCCTCCCGAGTTGTTCTTAACAGACAGTGCGTGTTCTCTGGCCCTCTCATTGAAACACCGACCCGTTTGTCCTATGTAAACTTTTTCGCAGCTGAGGGGGATATTATATACGACATTGGTATCACGTTCGGTGAAAGTAGTGTCATGTTTCTTGTCACATTTCTTGCTTTTTCTTTTTGACGTCACAGAGCATACCTTCGAGAGCTTGCATGGAGCCGTGAACACGGCATTGACATTGTACTTTGGGAGTACCTTTTTCAAGTTGTGCGAGATACGGTGTATGTACGGTATAGCTATCGTGGGTTGCCACTCACGCTCATTAGGGTCATTGTTTCCAGGACCTTTAAGCTTTTTCAGAAGGGACTCGCACACACTTGAGACCAACAAAGCAGGTGAACTTTGAAGCGTTAAGGCGGGCAATTTGAGTGCAAGAAAGATGTTGCGTACGGAATTCCTCTCACATGTGGAAAGCAACACGTCGGCCAAACAGGTCGTTGCCTAAATGTGCGCCTTCGCGAACATGAGAGTTCACTCAAGGGGGCCCCGTACTGGCACTAAGCGATGCACTGCAAAGACTGCACTTGCCAGCCCGAAGACTGTGTGACAGAGAAATAATCGACAAGCACAAGAAGCGAACGACAAGAGAAATAATTGAAGTGTTTAGAATTAAGAAAAGAGGCAATAAGTGCGTGAGCCAGGCGTCTGTTCTGCTAACAGATTCTGAATTTGCTTTTCTGGACGTCACATGACTCAGTGCATTTCTTTTCTTGTTTTTGTGATTTTTTTTTTGGGGGGGGGACGTTAACACGTGCTTAACTGCTGTATGCCATCGCTTATCACAGCGGTCTTTCGTTGATCGACGTTGTCTGTGATAGTAAGGGTGGTTTGTTCTGACGTGCATTCATGCGCTGCATATATAAGTATGTACTTCCGAAATAAAAATTTTCAGTTGCTAGCAAGCGCGCCGTTCTGTGTCCTTTCTACATCTTCGTGCATATTGCGCTTGTTTCATCATGTACCTTAGCCAACGTGTGCAACTGGTAGTCATTCTAAACATATCAGGTATTCGGCTTGCTCGTTCCGCAATGAGAAATCGCAAGAACAGAGGCCTAAGCGAGATTTCTCCAGTCCAGTGCATTCCTTACGCGCACAGGATTGTTCGCAGTCATCCTCACTGCTACCGTCAGGGTTCTCTCCTGAAATTTGCATATCTCCTCGCTGTAGTCCGCACAGTTAAGTGGAAACAAAGGCGAGAACAAAGGCCCACGTCGGAGGCGAACGGCCGCACTTGCGATAGCGCCGCATCGCTAAATGAGCAGCTCCTGTCGATGCCATTTAGGCACACATTTCGACATCCATGTCGTCTGATAAAAGGCTAGTAAAAGATTCTCCTCGTGCAAGTTCGGGAGGTGTGCGCGGTGTGCTCGGTATTTAGTAGTCATACATGCTCAACCAGAGATCTATCATTAGGGTGAATTACGTACGACAGCAATCATGGTGCTCGTCTCATTGCACACATCCAGTAAATGCCAGAGTTGAGCCGTAAGTACGCTCTCGACCGCATTACTTGTGGAAGAGCCATATAAATACGGGACATCTAGAGCAGCTGGTTTTCTACGGCTCATAGAATACATTTTGGTAATTAACATTGTATGCGTTTTAAAGGAGTAAACTACACTGCAAAAAAAAAATGTTTTCTGAAAAAAAAACAGAAATTCTCTGGCAGTATCCTGCCACAAAATTTCTTCAGCGCTTTTTTTTTTTGTGCTGATGTCTTCTGTTTTAATATTTCTTCTGTTCCAGCTTTACAGAAATTTTCTGCATAAACACAGTTCTCAGATTGGCGTTACTGAAAAAGGCTTCGTTTTTGTTTGTCTTGTTTCAGTTGTTTCACTGTTATTTTCTGTTTTACTGCACAGAAATTTCATGCTTAAAAACTTGTTTCGGCTTTCAGTCAAAGAAAAAAACTTTGTTTTGTGTTCTTATGTTCCTGCTATTTCGCTAATGGTGTCTATTATTGTTTACAAGAACGTTATGTATAAGTTCGAGTTGCATATCGAGTCACAAAGACTGTTGTCTGTTATTGCCGTCCTGTTATTTAATTACTGCCTCTTGTTTCGTAAACATAATTTTTTCTTCATGAAGGTAAACTTATACTATTATCTTTCAAAAGCATTCCACTGTACTAAAAAGTAGTTGTGTCGCTTCTACAAGCGAGATGCAAGAATGTTTTTTTGTGTGTGTGTGTAGGCAACTGCAATGCAAAAATACCAATATACTTCGTTTGCGTAATCCAATTGTATTTCGTAATAATAATATCTGGAGTTTTACTAGCCAAATTTTTGATATGGCAATGATATACGCCGTGGTGGAGTGGTTCGGAAATTTTAACAATCTGGTGCTCTTTAACGTGCACTGTCATCGCACATACACGGGCCTCTACCACTTCGCCTCCGTCGAAATGCGACCGGAATGTAACCCGCGACTTTCGGGTCAGCAGCCGAGCACCGTAGCCACTGTACTACCGCGGCGGACATTGTAAATTTTGTTGGAACTACACTCGCACAACGTTTGCCGAAATCTAGTAAATAACGCAATATAAACAGGCACGTTTCAGTAGATTCTTCTTTCATGCTAAAAGAAACGAATCTTTATTTAATAAACACAGAAAATGCTGCATGAAAACAGCTTCAAAATAATAAAAACGCGATACATATTGTCACTGTTGATTGAAACTGACTGGAAATCATATAATGACACTGCAAATTTTCCATTGAAACATTTAAAATTCGTAGTCTCGTAGAGCTTTAATTAAGGTGACCACTCTTGGTGTGAGTTGCCTTCACGAATGCTTACTCATTTCGATTGGGAACGGCCAGCAGCCCGACATGTGATAACTATGGCTGCGAGGAGACAATCGCCCATCTTCTCTGTGAGTGTCTTCGCTTCAGTGCGCCAAGAAAAGCACTTTCATAAGTGTTAGATAGTCTTGACAATCGTCCATTGTCAGAGGAAAAGGTCTTAGCACACTGGCCGAAGCCGTCCTCGGCACGGAAAGCTTTGAGAGCGTTGCTCTGATTCTTGCGGACAACTAGTCTTAGAGACAGACTTTAAGGAGGGGCGTTTATCGCATTAGTGTTCTGCCTTTTTCTTAACATCTCTTTTGTGTCATGTTTTATTCCCCTTACCACTTTCCCCAGCACTGGGTAGCCAGCCGGTCTGTGAACTGGCTAACCTCCCTGTCCTTCCGTGTTTCTTTTCCTCATCCTCCTTTGGTGTGTGGCAGTGCGTCTTCCTTGACTTCTTGACCTTGCTCCTTCTGTCAGGGCTGAGTGCTGCGATTGCCCTAAAACTAATAATGATGGTTTTTATATGCACCAGGCTGTTGCATGTCTATGCTGAACTTAATGGAGCACCCTGAGAACGAAACTGATTATATTGGTAGAGCGCTTAACAAACAGCCGCCTTGGCTCTTTAAAGTGTGCTGTGTGGAAACAGTTTAAAAAATTAATAATCTCATGATCGAGATGGTGATTGATTTCTAGAAAATTACAGTATAGTTCATAAAATGTCATTTAAAGCAGCGTAATGCCTTTGAAGGAAACAATGCTCCTCACAGAACAAGGTTTATATCCTTTGGAACACACACACACAAATACCCCAGTGATGCAGAACTATCGATGGTAATATCGATACTATCGATAGCGGATTGTGACTCTATCGAACTATCGATGGTAAAAAATACTATCGATAGCGCTATCAATAGTAAGTACAATCGATAGTATAAGATCAACAGCGCCAACTCATTGCAGCATAAACTTAGTTCCCCGCGCGCGTAGTACATAGCGGAGCCGGAGAAGCAGGCTGAACTGTTCAGCTGTAGCGGAAAGGAAGCCGTTACATGTGGTGGAACTGCGCGGCTTCAAATTTATATTGCATTTTATGATTTAAAAATAAAAGAAATTATCAAGAACTAAGTTTGTTAATTGTAAGGCGTAACTAATTGCTTTTGAATATAAATTTATTGATGGACATAGTCCGCCATTTTCACTGTGAATATAATTTATTTCTCTCGCCGAAAATTGCTCATACTTTAAGCGAAGCTGATTGTAGGCTATCGCAAATATTTTAGAAATATGGCCAGCTAGCAACAGCGTCAGTATATGCACCACTTCGGATGGTTTGTCACGTGGTTGTGAGGGTGAGGAATGCTGCTGACAGACTAGGAAATACGAAGCTCTTTATTTGGTCGAACTTGTGCCCAGAGAATCAAAACTCAAAATACAAGCGATACACTCTGCGCACTGATAGCGGCGAGAACAGTCGCCAGCCGTCGAGTAATCTGATAATCGGTGGAACGCTTCGTCTTTTATACATCATCACATCTTCCAGCGTTAGCGCTAGTGCTCGCGTAAGCTGTCGAATAAACTTGAATATTCGCGTCCGGCACGTAATCTTAACAAAATGATCTCAAACAATCTCGAAACTTTTCTAACATTGCGCCGTCGTCTGCGTCAAACGCTGGTAACAGTCCTTGTGTGTGAAACCCAAATAGATCAAAACAAAGCAATAAATACGCATGGCAGTAATATCACTAGTAATATTACCGATGGTACTACTGATTGGGCTATCGATAGTTTGTCGATAGTATTACTACCGATAGTTTGTTTACACTATCGATAATTTCAAAAAAACTATCGATGCTATCGATAGTCAGTTTACCGATAGTTCTGCATCACTAATATACACACAAATACGCACACACATATACACATATATAAAAGCTCGTTAATTAATATTTCGGGAGACCGGAAAGAATATCCGAATTAACCAAATGCCGAATTATCGAGAGTATAAGAAGACAATACACAATGCATTTTCATTTTCTTCAATGAATACGCACACACACTACTTCTTTTGCATAAGAGTAAAAGCCGCAATTGTCAAAGAAGGGAAAACAGTGCTGAATTTTGGACGAACACAAAGGAAGACCAACGACGACAGCGCCTGTCGTCGTCTGTGTTCCTTTGTGTTCGTCCAAAATTCAGCGCGCTGTTTTCCCTTCTTTGCGCAATGAACCAGGGGCGTAGCCAGAAATTCGTTCCGGGGGGGGGGGGGGGGAGGTCAGAATCCCGGAGGCTTAAACCAAACTGTATGGTCGTGCCTGCGTCTGTATGTGTGCGTGTATACGCATACATACAGACGCAAGCCAAATTGCAAATTTTCGAGGGGGGGGGGGGTTGAACCCCCCCCCCCCCCCAGTGGCTCACGCCCCTGGAATGAAGCAACTTGCCTATGCCTTAACCCTAACCGCAATTCTCGTCTTTCGGCACACCGTTCACATTGTAACCGATGCCCAAGACCCCGCGTATTAAGCCGAAATATCTTTTCAACCGATCCCTTATTAAGCACCGCCACTAGCAACACCACCACGCGCACGTGACAATAATTTTTTTCGCCGAAAGTTTGGCCGGCAACTGATCGTTTGTCCATCACATTGTAGGAAGCGAGACAGCACCAATCATCGTCGGTCCTTTGTGTTTCTTTCTGCGTTGTGCACATTATTATGGTACTATAGCAACTAGTCAGGACACACACCTTGCTCCAGCAGTAGATCTGCATAAAAAGACACTATCCCTTACTTAAAATAATGAAAAATTTTACGTTGCTTAGATCTCCCTTCGAAATATTCACTGAACAGTGATTACAAATACTTAACGCGCAGACCGTTTCATATACTATCGTTATTATTTAAAAGCTTTTATGACCACTCAGAATTCCCTATACCGTTTTCCACTTAAACTGAACACTTCCAATTGGCCATTCACTCAATCAGAATCCCGCTTTGGCTTAAGCAAATGGGACTGTAGTATCAGATTCTGGAAATTCGCCAGTATATATCTATTTTTGTACTTTCGTAATGTGGCTTGATCAACGTTAGTTGCATGAATGTTGTTTAAAAAGTCAGAAAATCACATTAGATTTAACCTTTGGTGAACTCCGGGGTAAGGCTGACCTCGTTGCGGTGTTCACTATTAAAGGCGAAGTGTGTCAAGGACATCGGCTTGAATACCTGACACGGTGTGGTTGCTTCGATCACATCATGGGTACCAACGCAGATGATAAGTGCCCCGACAGTCGGAAAGCTCTCTCCTGCAAGAAAATATTTCCTCTTTAGAAATATTGAGCAATATATTGCACGTATTCATGGAAATACCTTTGGCAATGATGAAGGGGCAGCACGGTACGTCTCCGGCGTTATATTCACTTGTATTTTTCTGCAATTTTAAAAGTTATGAAGTGAATTGTGCAATAAGAAGCCACTAAAACAGCTGTACCCTGATTTCAAACAGGCATACGAAGGCCACTAAAAAGTTAGGACGACATTTTTTTATTGAATTGCAGACATTCTAGAAGTTGTGCAGAATAGAAATCAATAAGTTATCTCAATAGGAGAAGGTAAGTTAAAGCAGTGAACTATCTCAGGAGCAGGCCACCGTCACATAGTCATCTTTCGTTGTAGCAGCTTGAGATGCAGCAGCGCCTTCACGCACTGTAGAATCCGCATCTAGTTAGCGTGATCAATCATCTTGCATGTTAACGCAAAAACATTTTCTACAGAAAATGAAGGCGACATACAGATGCGCTGATTCATGTCTGACACCTGACATCGTAAAAGATCAAACAGCCCGATCTTGAGCAGTGGTGCCTGTTACTTAGCAGTAGTAATAGCAGTAATGAGCTGTACACACGTGTTTGTCATGCATTTGCATGCTCGAGTGGGCAATGTACGGGGGATTTACGGTTACCCGAATGATCCCCAGTGCTTCGCCCACTCATCATCATTCACTTCGTGGATATGCGTGAATATTCTTTTTTTTTTATTTCGTGCGACAGCGGTTACGGACATCGGCGACGGCGGTGGCGGCGCACAACTACGGCGCCAAAAGCGGCTGTTGTTGCGATCTCATAAAAGATTTCGCTGTAAAAGAAAAGTTCTTCACGAGGCTGTATTCAAGCCCACGTACCCTTGATCCGAAGGCGAACGTCCTAAACACTGCGCTATGCAAGCACGCTAGCAGAGCATACTATTGCACAGTATAGTGTGTTGTAGCAAAGGGGCCGGAAAGGAAAGTGAGTGAGGAGGAGGTAAATGAGGGGAGAGAGTAAAACATAGCATAGAAAGAACGACATAGACAGAAATAGAGGCCATGAAGTGAAGTAAAAGAAGGAAAGGAATGAAAAAGCAGGAAAGATAGAAAGAGCCAGAAAGAGATTGAGAGAGAAAGCGAAATAAATATAAATAAACAGAAAAAAAGACAAAGAAGAAAAGGGAAGAAGAAGAGGGAAGAAAACAATAGAGGAAGAAAGAAAGAAAAGTTGCAAAACTTAGCAAAACAGCAAAAGCCTGGATCACCCATGAACTCCGCACTCTCTTTAGCATTGCGCTTTTAATACAAGCTACGCTAATTTTTTTTTATTCAGATTATCACATAAACAGTATAACATGTATGTTTAGAACAGTAACTAAACACAAACTTACAATTATATTGTAATCCTTTATTTACTTTCTGTGAAAAAACATCACAACAGTCAAAACCACTGATCCATAGCCACGCAATTTAAACCTCTTCGGCTTAAAAACACGAAGCTCATTAAGCAATACTTCAAAACCCTTTTTGTCGGCTAAAGGGCAGAAGCACACTTTCTGACACAGGACATGACAGGAGAACACGATATTCTTCCAACCTCAACTGTCCTGAAGAAATACTCATCATCTTCCTCAAGCAGTGCCGGGAGCAGCAAGGAAACAGCTTCACACGCATTCACAGCGGACTTCCCTGCAGCCTTCGAATTGCGTATCTCTTTCACACAGTATTTCACTCTAGCGTTCTTCTCTTGGGCCTGGGCATTGCGAAATGTCTGTTGCCCGACTATGAGAAGCTTCTCCACGAAAGTCTTGGAAACATCATATACCAGCGGAGTGTTCATGTGAGAGCTGAGGTGATGCTTCTCAAACAAGCGCAAAAACAGCCAGGGCCACTTCCCATCAAAAATATTTGCAGACTTTCACCTCTTGCTCGGCACTTCAGCCAGCAAGATGGGTCGCCGACCCGCGAGATGTTACCGCTACTGCTACTTACAGACAAGTTCACGTTCAGAAGGATAAGTATCTGACATAAGCCGTGACACTAAGCTTTGTTCTTGGAGACAAGCCTCAATTCGAATAGCAATTCTTCTTTCTTCTTTTCCTGGCTGTCACACGTTTCACCAGCAGGTAATTTGGGATGCCATGATACACAAACATATGATTTCTTTCGCAGTTCTCGTTTTTTTAATCTCGCATTTTCGTCATCTCTATTTTGTAGCCACAGACTCAGAGAAGGAACTCGCGGAACATTTTTTCGTGCTGTTGCAATGGGCCCTTGATGCAGAATGCACTCACGTTTTTGCGCAGTGCGGCACGCTTCATAAAGAGTGCCAGTCACCTTGGGGGTACCACAGAAGCTGCACACATATATCGCTGAAATTATTAAACTGCAGTTACGAGAGAAAAAAATAGGAAAGTCTGTTACAACGGTGCGCACTCAGTGAACCTATAAAAAGAAAGGCATTGAGGCGTGACTGCAATGAACATTTTCGCCAATTCAGAGAGTATGAATATTTATCATTAAATGCTATAACTAATTGAAACACCTTCCTAATGCTTTAAAAAAACCTTTAAATGATTGCACCTTTGCGCGACCGTGAGGCTAAGCATGCAGACAAATAACACCTCTTGTAACCTTTTTTCGTTTTGTCGTGTACGCAAAGAACGAAAATAAAAACATGATTGATTGATTGATTGATTGATTGATTGATTGATTGATTGATTGATTGATTGATTGATTGATTGATTGATTGATTGATTGATTGATTGACCTGAGCACGTGGGCGCGCTCAGTGAACCTTCGTAGCAGAAAGCGTTTATGCAAATAATAATGTATGCGCAATGACGTTCGTAGTGGCTGCTTCGCATCGACTATTACATTATTTATACTCACGAGCAACCAACTTGCGATTTCCGTCGCAATTTTTCATTGCCAGGAAGCAGTTTATAAAAGGCGTAAGGTCAGGAAACTTCTCCAATGACCTGCATAAATCTGGGAAAATTTGCCATCTGCGATAGAGAGAAATGCCCTTCATTTTATTAAAAGCAGAGGCTAAAGTGGTTTTTATTTTTACCGAAAAACTCATTCGAGTGGAGGTAAGCCATTCGGCCGGAAGACGAGTTCCGCCTGCCTACAGAGCAGTGGCCAGAAATTCTTTGAGGGGGAGGGGGCAGGGGGCGGGGATTCAACCGCTCTTTACGTATGCTTGTGCCTGTATACAGGTCGTCCCAACTCTCAAGGAGCATGATCGAAAAAAAAAAAAGAGGAACGGCGTTACGCAAAGCACACCTAGTATATACTGTTCCCACAGGCCTGGAGTAGCCACCACTGATTTTTCTTCGTTAATGAGGTTAAATTAATTAGTAATGATTAGATTGATAACTCGACAAGTACTCACGTAATTCTCCAAATGTCATTGTGGCATATGTACGCATGTTCAAATGATATCTAACGGCGATATTTTCAAGAATGTACTAATTCCATCTGCAAAAGAAAGCAGCGCCCTCAAACACGCTTACTTGAAGCAACCGCTTTGCCTTTTGTCCGTTGCAAGGTGATGATGATGATGATGATGATGATGATGATGCAAACTTTATTGGGGTCCAGAGAAGACGCAGGGGAGGCCCCGCGCCACCCGGCTAGTCCCACGTAGGCTCCGCCTTCAGCGAGGACAGGCGGGCAGCGCTCTTGCGTTCCATTACCAAACCCTGGCCGTCCGTTGCCAGAGACAGCATTTAACACTTTGGCAAAGTTAGAGGTCGGGACCAACATGCATCTCAATCTTGCAGGGATTCATTCTACTGGACTGTACGCCACTGTCATTATCCAGACCTAACAGCCGACTGGTCTCGTTAATAACGCGGCTGGAGCGCTGTTCTGGTTACGGCATGACTCTGTAAGATCAAAGCGACGCGTTTCTCCGGACGGGGAATGGCAGATAGGGCGATCCGTATTTTTTTTTAGGGGCGAAGCTCCTTACAGCGGCACCAGCTCGTCCCGCGTAGTCGAAGTGCGTAACCAGTCGTAACGCTAGTACGAGATCTTGACCTCCAAGGTGGTGCCGGTGGGAGATTTTTCCTGTGCGTTGTTGAACAATAAAAAATTCGCAGCGTGCGCGTTAACTAAAAGCCGAATTCTTCTGTCTCTCATTCCCCATTAGCAGCCATTGGCATGTTCCAGTAGGAAATGTTAGTAGAAGTAGAAGTGTTAGTGTTAGCTAAAAGCCGACTTCTTCTGTCTCTCATTCCCATTAGCAGCCATTGTTTACCTCGAAGGTAGTGCCTGGTGAGATTTCTCCTATGCGTGATTAAACAATAAAAATTTTGTTCAAAACGCCGTTGATTGATGAAATAAACCAACGAAAGACGCCAGATGTTTCTAAAGCAAAACGAAAAGACGCCAGCTGCTTAACGAAAGACGCCAGATGTTTTCTAAAGCAATGGTTTTCTAAACAATGAAAATTCACAGCGTACATGTAAAATTAAACTGAGCTGCTAGTCGTCATAACTCTCATCGAACCTTTAGTATAAACGCGCCCGATCTCACGTCGGTGATGATGTACTGGGCAGAATTCACGGAAGATTCACGGTTTACCGATGAACCTCCGCAGCTTCGCCCACTCATCATCATTCACTCCGTGGATATGCTGCGATTTTTTTTTTTTTCATTTTACTGGCTACATCAGAGTGAGCCTGTTTGAGGGCGCAGCTTACTGATGCGCGCAACAGTCTAGTCACGCGTCCCTTTTCATATTTCGTGGGCTTTCGTTATCAGCCGGAAGAAATGAGCGCGCAGTTAGATGTCATTTGAACATGCCTACATATTTGACATTTTCATAATTAGTTTAGTATTTGTCGAGTAACAAATATAATTATGGCTAATTAAATATATATCATTAACTACAAAATATCAGTGGCTGCTCCAGTGTACTAGGGACAGTATAAACTAGGTTTGCATTGCATAACACCGTTTCTATTTTTGTTAAACCATGCTGCGTGATAGTTGGGACGCCCATATATACACATGTAAAATTTAGCAATTTAGTGTGTGTGTGTTTGTGGGAGGTGCGAAGGGGCGACGGTGGGAGAGTCAGTGTACGCCAATGCCTGCCTATTACATGCTGTACAATACATATTATGAAATTTGCTTCTCCGCAGAAGAGCAAAACACTATACAGGGCGTTTCAGCTAAGAAGCATCAAGTGTTAAAGAATTAAATATAGGCGCTACGTGTCTCCAATTAGCGCAGTATAGTTCTGAGCGCGTCAGAATATTTTACAAGTCTATCAAGCTCGGTAATTAACAAAGATTGCTAAATGAACTCTTTAAATATTAACTCTAGAGAAAAAATCTTCGATGCAAAAGTTGTGGCACTTGTTCAGAAACATTGAATGTTTCAATCTATAGTAAGGTAACTCCCCTGCTGAATTTTGCCCGGCCTTCTTTAAAACATACGATTTTTTTTTTTAAATATGGCTGATCCCTCTGTCATAGGAATCGGTATAACACGAAAGTGAAACGTGTCGTCACAGAAGTAGTTGATTGTTTTAGTGCACTGGTATATCAGAGCTTGTATAATGTCTATTGTTGTTTGGCAGATGTAGCACCGCCTGATGTGGACGTATTCACGTTGACGCCTGGTGGCACATCTCCGTACTGACGACTAACGCCCATGATCATGAGTTAACGCTTGCGGTAGCTGAAGTTCTTAAAGGGACACTAAAGGCAAATAACAATTTATGTCAGAGTGAAAGCCCAATGTATGACAACTTCTAAAACGGCAATATTATCAACAGCAGTGCCCTACTTACCGAGAAATTAAGCTGAATGTATCACATGATGAGCGCCACGAGTGGGACATTTTCGAAGTGATCCCGATGACGTAGGGAAGTCGGCCTACAATAAATCACTAGTAATCAAACTAGCAGCAGTAAAAAAAGAACATTCCGAGCATCAAAAGACGTAATAAAATGCTGTTTGTTCGTTTCCGCTTGATTCACGGAAAACAAAACCTCCGTGGCGTTGCCATGGGGAACGGCGCGCGTGGTTCAAAGGTTCCGTTTTCGCCGAACTGCGCCTCGCCCGTCTCAGTGGTAGTTTCGGGATCGCGTACTGCCGTGCGTGTTTTGCGCGCTCGTGAAAGTCGCTCTGACAGAAAGTTCGACAAAATGCCGCATGCGTGTGATATTGCCGGATGCCCGAATGGTGCACAACGCCAGTGCTGCAGCAAGGAAACCGGTGTGTCTTTTCACTGGGTGCCGCGGAATGAACCCTTACGCTCGAAGTGGCTTAGTATCATGCCATTGCGCCAGTGTGCTAAACAGTCAAAACCTCTGCGTGTGTGCTCGCTGCACTTTCGTACTGAGGATTACGAGACCAACCGCAATTTGGTGACGGCTTTGAATGTGCCCACCCGAGCAAGTCTTTGCCGCAGCGCCGTTGTTGCTACTGTGGGTCCCGCTACTTCCGCTCGGCTGCTACTAGTGTCGGCGGCCGCGCAGTAAAAGCGGGCAACGTTGGGCACGGCTGCAGTGACGTATGAGAGTCGTATTTTCAGGCGGGAGATTTGAAGCGCGCTAACGCGATGTGGACCACTAAAAATGTGATTTTATTTCAAAATAAGCACTTCCTTGGCACAAAAGCAGCGGTGCGAGGTTTCTGGACCGCTATTTCAACGTCGACACAGAGACAGAAGAAGTCGGCTTTTAGCTAACACTTACACTTCTACTTCTACTAACGTTTCCTACTGGAACATGCCAATGGCTGCTAATGGGGAATGAGAGACAGAAGAATTAGGCTTTTAGTTAACGCGCACGCTGCGAATTTTTTATTGTTCAACAACGCACAGGAAAAATCTCCCACAGGCACCACCTTGGAGGTCAAGATCTGGTACCAGCGTTACGACTGGTTACGCACTATGACTACGAGGGACGAACGGGTGCCGCTTTAAGGAGCTTCGCCCCTAAAAGTGCGGCCGGGCTACCGGGGCGGCACGACGCGCTTTGCGTTTCCCTCTAATGCGGTCGTGGTGTTCAATCACATTTTAACATGCCGCAGGATGGCGACCAAGTTCTGCGTCCAATATGTGACGCTCTTCTGGCTATCACAACTCGTTCTCTGATTAGGCTTTCACCGTTAACTACTACAGCTACCACAGGGGTTTGCTTAATCATTGAACATGGATGTTAGTCGTCGGCATGGAGATGTACCACCAAGCATCAAAGAGGGCGCAGCCAGGTTAAACAGTGCTATAGCTGCTAGACATCAATATACATTGTGCAAACTCTCTTATATCAATGTACACTAAAGATTCAGTTACTTCTATAAAGGCACGTTTTACTTTCGTGTTATTCCGATTCCTATGACAGAAAGATCAACCATGTTTTTTTTGTTTTGTTTTGTTTTTCGAGCCTGGTGGCACACATGTTGTTATAAAGGGGACGCTCCTAGCATCCATCCATCCATCGATGCAAGAGCACTGTGAGAGGAATGTGTGAAAGACAAAAGGCGCGTTCATGTTGACTCCGTTGTGTGTTTGGCGGTAGCTCATTGGGCTAAACGCCCGCCAGCCATCGTCGCGGACCGAGACGACGTGGGTTCGACTCCTGTCAGCACAACTTTTTCTTATAGTTTTTTTTTTCCTTGCCATTTGATGGCGTTCATTTTTCTGACGTATTTCCGTGACGGAAATAGGTCATGAAAATCTTTGTGGATTCCGGCATAAAGCACTTTCGAGTTAAAATGCCTCGTGGCTGCCGCCTAACGCGCGGCGCTTTCAGTGCCCTCAAATGTAAGTTGAACGAATCATAAAAGGCTGCTTCGCGCACGGAAGTCGATGAACAGGCTATCGGTGACTGCGATGGACGCTAAGCGACACAAAGAGCATACCGTTTGTACAACGAAAAAATTCTTCAACGAAAAAAAATCACAGCATATCCACGGAGTGAATGATGATGAGTGGGCGAAGCTGCGGAGGTTCATCGGTAAACCGTGAATCTTCCGTGAATTCTGCCCAGTACATCATCACCGACGTGAGATCGGGCGCGTTTATACTAAAGGTTCGATGAGTTATGACGACTTGCAGCGCACTTTAATTTTACATGTACGCTGTGAATTTTCATTGTTTAGAAAACCATTGCTTAGAAAACATCTGGCGTCTTTCGTTAAGCAGCTGGCGTCTTTTCGTTTTGCTTTAGAAACATCTGGCGTTCTTTCGTTTTGCTTTTACAAAACATCTGGCGTCTTTTCTTGGCTTATTTCATCAATCAACGGCGTTTTGAACAAAATTTTTATTGTTTAATCACGCACAGGAGAAATCTCACCAGGCACTACCTTGGAGGTAAAGAATGGCTGCTAATGGGAATGAGAGACAGAAGAAGTCGGCTTTTAGCTAACGCTGCGAATTTTTTATTGTTCAACAACGCACAGGAAAAATCTCCCACCGGCACCACCTTGCAGGTCAAAGCGTAAGACTGGTTACATGCTACGCTACGAGGGACGAACGGGTGCCGCTATAAGGAGCTTCACCCCTAAAAGTGGCAGCCACGGATGAAATGCCACATGAGACCGTAGGCACCATTGCATGGTGCCTACGGTTCGAAGGGAGGCGGGGCGGGGTGGTGCCGCCGTCTGTGAGCGGTGACATGAAATAATGCGGCATGACACTTACTAGCGCCGATAAAGAACGATTCGGCAACGACGCGGCCTCGGAGGACATAATTCTCGGAGGCCATGGTTGAAGCGTCTCGATACCAGCGAAACACACTGGCCGCGCTAGCATCGGGGACGCAGTTACGTTCTTTGCCTTTCGTTTCCTGTTGGCGTGTGACGGCTCGTCGTCGGAGTAGTGCAGCTCCCACATGTACCAATGGTGTTTCTCCGCCACCGACTGCTTCGAGTGCGATAGCACCGACTAATAAAACTGCTGCAATAAGCGCTGCAGAAAGGCAAAGATGTAGACGTGCGAATGTCGTGCCTTGGTAGAGCGAGACAGAGGCCAGCGGGACGTGGAACGCCTGCGCGAGTTTAGCGGCTCAGGCTACGAACCTCTGCCTCCCGTGTTGCTGAAGTGCAGCGTGGTAGCGTATGCATGAGCACAGGCGTAGGTTGCCCTATTACTCGTGCGCGCACACCGTGCTGTTTCTCTCCTTAATTTACGACGCTTTGAAGACGTGCATATCGCCTACCAGTGTTTATGTGCTTGTTGATGTCATCTTTGAGCAGGATTCACGATACGCTGTGCCCAGGTATATTGTGAAAACTTCAGCTACCACAACGGTTAAATCGTGATCATGGGCGTTAGTCGTGGCGACGGATTTGTGCCACTAGGCGTCAACGTGGGTGCATCCACGTCAAACGGTGCTTTTGCTGCCAAACGCCAACAGACGTTGTACAAGCTCTCATATATCACTACACAATAAGCACTACTTCTGTGAAGACACGTTTAACTTTCGTGTTATACTGATTCCTATGCGGAGGGATCAGCCATGTATTTTTATACGGTACGCCCCTATCATCATTTAGCGTCCATCGCTGTCCCCGGTAGCCTTGTCAATCGACCTTCGTGCGCGGAGCAGCCTTTGATAATTTGTTGAAGTTACATTTGAGAGTACTAAAAGCGCCTCGCGTTGGGGGGCAGTTACAATGAAATTTCAAAATGAAATGGTATTACTACCACAAAATCAAGTTGTTATATCTCAGTGTACAGAAGGGGTACGGAAGGAGATCCCTGACAAGGTTGTGTCGCAAATTTGCAGGTGGCATAATTTGTCGCAGATGTATGCGGCAAGGTATTCAGTTTCGGCTTTCCGGCGCGACCTCATCTCCATGAAGCGAGCATCTTAGGCGCACGGAAGCGGTGCAAATGTGGACTGCAGGGCCGTGCTCCATGTAGTCCATGAGACATACTTGCTTCCTTGAAAGCAATGCCACGCTTGTGCAGCTCCACGGAGGCGGCCTACCACGACGGATTTTTGGCAGACTCTGGCCAAGAGTACTCCGTGGCAGCGGATTCGAAGGTCGAGACCCAGGTGGTCGGGTCGTCCTGAAACCCGTGCAATTCCGAAATGGCAGTCTTAGAGAGCGGCCGAAGAGCGGCGCATTCAAAGCCGGGAGTGCAACTGCTTGTCGTGTTGTGGAGATGTTGCGTCAACATGGCAAAGACCCGGGTCATTTTGGAGTCGCACCCGTGTCGTTGAGCCGCCGTGAAACTCCATCCTTCCTGGTGGCAAGGGTTAGCCATGCGCGACCAGTGTACCTTTCCTCGTCATGTACGGTTATAGTAGTTATGTATGGCTAGTGCTTCAAATACACTCCCTGATTAGGCTCTAAGGTGGGCTGCCAGCATGACTATCGAACACTACCCTTTTTGTATGGATAAAAAGGCCATAAAGGAGAGAGATAAATATATTGAGAGCGTAAGAAGGACATAGAAAGAGAAAGCGAGAAGAGAGGGAGCAAAGAGACAGATATTAATACCGAGAAAGGGAAGGAAATATATATAGAGAGAAACAAAGAAATAGAAATAGAGAGCGACAAGAAAGACATACAGAAAAACATAGAGAAGAGAGAAAAAGAAAGAAATAGAGGAAGGAAGAAAGAGAAAATTTGCAAAACTTAGCAAAACAAGAACAGCTAGGACTACCTAGGTGCCCATCAGCTAGGCTGTCTCCTTAGCATAGCGCCTCCAGTGCAAGCTACGCAATTTTATTCATGTGTGGCGCTGTCACCTATGGAGAAGAGCCGCTCCCGGTGCTGCAGTGAATACATTGTGAGGGCAAGTCTAGTCGGAAAGATGATAAATTACCTGAAATATTTTTGTGGAGGAGAGACTATAATCAGATCATACTTTCACTTTTATTGTTATGCGACTCTGGTCATCACAGCTCCCATGTTTTGCTTCCTCCTGCATAAACGAAAGAGTGCATGAAGACATTTTGTTGTCCCTGCAACGTTTGCCTTCTGTAGCACCTGTGGTTTCACGATGGCATGAACGGGTTTGTTTTCGTCATTGTCACCAACTTCGCATCTGCACGAGCATATATCTGTGCTGAACGGGGAACGCGCTTTGACTTCCTAGTTACATCGAGTCCAGCAATCGAGAGCAGATTCTGCGTGCGTATTCACATGAAGCCAAAGCCTCCATTCTGCCTATTTGAGGTAAGCACACGGCATCTGGCCTTGCATTCTGCTGAGTACCTTGCGGTACTCAGCAGAATGATCGTGGATTTTTATAAAATATTTTTTCGAGCCCACTTTCGCTCAGGGTCTAGCAGTAGACGTGCAATTAACCGTGTTGGTCAAGACACCGAATTGGTATTCTGTATATAACGGTGACGTTCAAAACAGGAGTGAGCACTGTTCACTTAGCGCTTGGCTTGAAGCTACAAAACTAAACAGTTTATGAAATTGAATTCGGTTATTTCCTTGTCGACTAGGTGAATAACACTTCGTGATGCTTTGAAATATGGCGCATCTAGCATCGTAGATTCCAATCACGTAAATGTTTCAAATATCTCGGTCATGTATAAAACCTCGGCAGTTCCTGAGATTTGCAGCCGTTTAAAAACAACGGGAGCAAAAACCTAGGCTCTCTTGCAATTCTAGCGTTGCGTGCTGACGGCCTCGACAAGTGAGATCCACAATGCAACATGAGATTCGGCTTATCGCACACGAATTATCGACCAACCGCGTTCATGGCAGCGTAGATAAGGCATTTGGTTATCAGACGCGTCCCCGGCTCATAAGCGAGAGGCGTTGTGTGCGTGGACTTTGGCGCAGCAAGGAGAACGCGAGTGAATGCACGGGACTGGTCGGACAATGGCTGCCGCTTTGGCTGGGTGGCTGCGCGTCGCCTACGTGATCCTGCTGGTCTTTTCGACGCTGTGCCAAGCAAGATACGCGTCCGCCGTTTGCCCCTCGGAGAGCAACATCCGTCCATGTTCGTGCACACGCATTGCTCTTGGAATTCGAGTGTGGTGTTCGCGCATTGCTAATGAACACACCCTGCGCACTATATTGGCCTACCTGAGCAGCTACAAGCTGAATTCACTCTCACTCGAGCACCTTAACTTTACGCTCACTCCAGACCTGTTCGACAGACTCGACGTGGTCACGGTGAAAGTAATGCAATCGGAGTTTCGGATAGAGAACCCCATCGCCGAGCTGCATGCCTCGGGTGTGCCCAGCCGCATCGAAGCTTTGAACGTGAGGCAGTCGACTCTCGACCTGGGTGACAGCTCCTTGGCCATCCTGCGGGGACTCAGGCACATCGAGGTAATCAACAGCAACATTACGGTTTTAAGAAGGCGCTGGTTCAGCGGGCTGGGCCGGCTGAACCAGCTCGAGATTGAGAACACCAAGATGAAACGCTTCGAAGACCGAGCCCTCGTGGGGCTCAAAGAAGTGCAGAGAATCGTCCTCAAGGCCAATGAACTCAAGGAACTGCGGAGGAGTTACTTCCCCGAACTGGCCGCAAAGCTGGCTCACCTCGACTTCAGGTAAACAAAGTTTCCGGATGTCCTCCCTATATGTCGCGGCAATAGCATTTTTGTGTTCGTTTTCTGAAAGTCACTGCATGCAAAATGACGCTAGCGATGCAGCTGAAATATTATTACACTTTACGTAGAAATTCCGAAAGGGTCTTATTGACGAATGAAATATAATTTCCTATACTTCTTTTGGAATAGAAGAAAGAATCCGAAAGGTGCGATAGCTGCAGCGCTAACAACAAAGCGTTTTTTTTTCTCCAGCAACATTGCTGAATTAAGGCACTGCTTTGGAGGAGCACATACTTTGTTAAAGAGACAATACGTAGACATGGTATTTATTTTGTGCACGGGATAGTTAAATCAAATCGCATCTGCTTTGTCGGTCAAGCAAGTGATATGCAGTACAAGCAATACCACAAACATAATCCATTTCACGTGCTGTAGGGCTTCAAGTAATCTAAAAAAATAAGCCTGAAGAAAATAAACCATCAGGTTCAACAACTTTTATGGAACTTCCAAATTTCACTTTTGCTGCAAAAGTTGTCACTTATCAAGTTATTGCCATAACAGTGGCGGTCAATCAGTGTTTATAGTAAGGCCTTTTGATTATTTTGGAAGTTAAGGTCACACAGTTTGCGGCAGGCAAAGCAGATTTTGAGGCAATAGGTTTACACGACATTTACAGAGCGCTGTTTTTACATGAGAATTAGCGCGAAGCAATTGATCACGACACAGACACGAGGTGAAGGTCTCGTTGACTGTATTTTCCTATTGTTATCTTATACGTAATATTGTTTTTATCGGCGTTCCCTTCCTGGATGGCGGGCTGCGTATGTCCATCGATTGCAGTCTAGCGTTTTGCCGGCGTCTCTGCCTTAAAATATTGTCACGTGGTCGTGACGTCGACGAAGACAACAGTCGGGCTTTGCAGGGTGAAACTGTTTATTTCGCCGAACTTGTGGCCGGAAAAGTGAGAGCTAGAACTACAGCAATACACGCTGTACAATGATAGCGGCGAACAGGGCGTCGTCCGTCGATCAACTGACCAGCGCTGAAGCGCGTCGGCATTTAAACATGTGCCGTCGAATATTCCAGCGTTATCGCTGGCTCTCGTGCAAATTCTAGAATAAGCTCGAGTGTGCGCGTCTTGCGCGCAATCTTAACAAAACGATCTGCAATGATCGCGAAGGTTCTCGAACAATGAGGCGCGGTTCGCGCTGAGTGTTGCTGACAGTCTTTGTGGCCGAAAACCGAATACAGCAAAAGTAATAAAGAAACGCACGTGACAATGCCCCCCTCTGAAAAAGCATCGTCCCGATGCTTAAAACAGAACAGGCCGATGCATGCAACAATAAATGACAAGAATAAAGCAACAAAGTACAATAAACAATAAGCACAAGAAAGCACAGTAATAAAGCAAAATGACAGTCCTCAGATTTGCTAACGCGCGTAATATGGTTTCAGGCGCACGACATGGACGACTTCAGGTCGTGCACGGCGCCGCTGAGAGTTCGTAATGCCGTCAGGGACAACCTCGTAGTCGAGTGCGCCGAGGCGTCGAAGTACCCTGTACGGTCCGAAGTATCGTCGAAGAAGCTTCTCACTGAGTCCCCGTCGGCGTATTGGCGTCCATACCCATACACGGTCACCGGGTTGGTATTCCATGTGGCGTCGTCGAAGGTTGTAGGCTGTCAGTCGTCTGCTGGTTCTTGATCCGTAGGCGGGCGAGCTGTCGTGCTTCTTCGGCGCGCTGTAAGTAAGCGGCGGCGTCGAGATTTTCTTCGTCGGTGACGTTTGGTAGCATGGCGTCAAGCGTCGTCGCCGGGCTCCTTCCGTAGACCAACTTGTACGGCGTCATCTGCGTTGTTTCTTGGACGGCCGTGTTGTAGGCGAAGGTCACGTACGGAAGGACGGCGTCCCACGTCTTGTGCTCAACGTCGACGTACATGGCCAGCATGTCGGCGATGGTCTTATTTAGACGTTCGGTTAGGCCATTGGTCTGTGGGTGGTAGGCGGTGGTGCGGCGGTGGCTCGTCTCGCTGTATTTGAAGATCGCTCGAGTTAAGTCCGCAGTAAAGGCGGTACCTCTGTCTGTGATGAGGACCTCTGGGGCGCCATGACGCAAGACGATGTTCTCCACGAAGAACTTGGCTACCTCGGCGGCAAGGCCTTTGTCTCCGCGTAGCGGGTGAGGTAGTCAGTTGCAACGACGATCCACTTGTTGCCGGAAGTCGACGTCGGGAACGGCCCCAGTAGGTCCATCCCGACTTGCTGGAACGGCCGGTGAGGTGGTTCGATTGGCTGCAGAAGTCCCGCTGGCCTAGTCGGCGGTGTCTTCCGTCGCTGGCAATCTCAGCAAGTCTTAACGTAGTGGGCGACGTCGGCAGCGAGGCGTGGCCAGTAGTATTTTTCCTGTATTCTGGCGAGCGTGCGGGAAACACCGAGGTGTCCAGCCGTCGGGGTCGTCGTGTAGGGCCTGGAGGACTTCTGGTCGCAATGATGAGGGCACGACGAGAAGGTATTCGGTTCGAAGGGGCGAGAAGTTCTTCTTCAGGAGAACACCGTTTCGTAAGAAAAACGACGGCAGTCCTTGCTTGAATACCTTCGGAACAACGGCGGTCTTGCACTCGAGGTACTCAATAAGGCCCCCCAGTTCCGTGTCGGCCCGTTGCCTTTCGGCGAAGTCGTCGGCACTTATAGTTCCGAGGAAGCAGTCATCGTCGTCGTCTTGCGGTGGCGCGTCGACGTGGGCACGAGACAGGCAGTCGGCGTCAGAGTGTTTTCGTCCGGACTTGTACACGACGGTAATATCGAATTCTTGAAGCCTCAGACTCCATCGTGCGAGACGACCTGAAGGGTCCTTCAAGTTAGCTAGCTAACATAAGGCGTGATGGTCACTGACAACTTTGAAGGGCCTGCCATAGAGGTAGGGGCGTAACTTTGATGTAGCCCAGAGGATGGCAAGGCATTCCTTTTCTGTTATGGAATAGTTTGCTTCTGCCTTGGATAGTGACCGGCTAGCATAACTGATAACCCTTTCAAGCCCGTCAGTCTTTTGCACAAGGACGGCACCGAGCCCTACGCTGCTTGCGTCGGTGTGTATTTCCGTATCAGCGCAATCGTCGAAATGCGCAAGTATGGGTGGCGTTTGCAGGCGTCGTTTAAGTTCTTGAAAGCCTTGCACTTGCGCCGTTTCCCACCTGAATTCCACGTTATTCTTCGTGAGAAGCGTCAGTGGTTCGGCGATACGTGAAAAGTTTTTGACGAAGCGTCTGTAATAGGCGCATAAGCCGAAAAATCGGCGCACGGCCTTCTTGTCGGTGGGTGGCGCGAAGTCGGCGATGCCAGCTGTTTTCCGCGGGTCTGGACGCACTCCAGACTTGCTGATCACATGACCCAGAAACAAAAGCTCGTCGTACGCGAATCGGCACTTTTCTGGCTTCAGGGTCAGTCCAGAGGCCTTGATTGCTTGAAGTACTGCCTCAAGCCGCCGGAGATGCTCGTCGAAGGTCGAGGAAAACACGACGACGTCGTCCAAATACACAAGGCACGTCTACCACTTCAATCCGGCCAGTACGGTGTCCATGACACGCTGGAACGTCGCAGGTGCCGAGCAAAGACCGAAAGGCATGACCTTGAACTCAAAGAGGCCGTCGGGTGTTATAAAGGCAGTCTTTTCTCGGTCTCTCTCGTCGACTTCGATTTGCCAGTAGCCGGTCTTGAGGTCCATCGACGAAAAGTACGTCGCGTTGTGAAGTCGATCCAGGGTGTCGTCTATTCGTGGGAGGGGGTACACGTCCTTCTTCGTGATTTTGTTCAGGCGCCGATAATCAACGCAGAAGCGCAGTGTGCCGTCCTTTTTCTTCACTAACACCACGGGTGACGCCCACGGACTCTTGGACGGCTGGATGATGTTGTCGCGTAGCATCTCGTCGACTTGTTTCTTTATCGCGTCGCGCTCTCGAGTAGAAACTCTGTAGGGGCTCTGACGGAGTGGTCGAGAATTTTCTTCTGTTATAATGCGGTGCTTCGCGAGGGGCGTTTGTCGGACCCGCGATTACGACGAGAAACAGTCCTTGTATTGCAGGAGCAGGGTTTTGAGCTGGTCTTGCTTGGCCTTCGGAAGGCTCGGGTTGACGTCAAAGTCGGGTTCGGGAACTCTATTCGTCGAAGCAGGATCGGCGGCATCGAAGAGGGCGAAAGCATCGCTGGCGGCTACACAATCGTCGATGTAAGCAACCGTCGTACCAAAGTTCAGGTGCCTATATTCGTGGCTAAAGTTTGTCAGCAGTACCTTTGCTTTACCGTCACGCAGCTCAGCTATACCTCGTGCGACGCAAATTTGACGGTTCAGGAGTAGATGCTGATCGCCATCGATGACGCCTTCAAGGTTCGCATGTTTTTCGGTGCCGACGGAAATAATGACGCTGGAGCGCGGCGGAATGGTCACCTGCTCTTCTATCACATTCAATGCATGCTTGCCTGGCACCGCGTGGGGCGGGAGCGCTTTGTCTGAGGTCAGTGTTATCGACACAGACCTCAGGTCGATAACGGCGCCGTGGTCACTTAGGAAGTCCATTCCAAGTATCACATGCCTGGAGCAGTTTTGTAGGATTACAAAGCTCGCAGGATAAGTCCGGTTATTGATAGTGACTCGCGCCGTGCAGACACCAATCGGCGTTATCAGATGGCCTCCAGCGGTCCGGATCTCGGGGCCTTCCCAAGCAGTCCTAACTTTCTTCAACTGTGCTGCGAACGGCCCACTGATGACGGAATAGTCGGCTCCAGTATCGACGAGAGCGGTGACGGTGTGGCCGTCGATCAGAACGTCGAGGTCGCTAGTCCGCCGTCTTGCGTTGCGGTTACGTCGCGGTGTCGGGTCACGGCTACGTCGGTTTGCACCGCTGATTCCGCGTTGCGTCGTCAGGTCTGCTTCCGGTCGCAAGGTTTCGTCTTCAGGACGTCGTTCAGCGTGCGGCGGGGGCTCGGACTTCGTCGCGGCGTCGTCGTCGACGGCGGAGGATCTTCAGCATTTCGTCGTTCAGCAACCGCACCTCCATCGGTTGCTGCCCTTAGTTTTCCGGATACGGGCTAGGCAACCGGCCCCGGTTTGGGCCAGTGTACTGCCGGCGGTGCGGTGACATGTAACGGCCGGGCGACGGTGAGCGGGAAGGTCGTCGTTCCTGCCACTGTGTTCCGTTGAGGTAGTCGTCGATGTCGCGAGGCCGTTCTCCTGGCTGCAGGCGCGGCGCGTTGACGGCGAATCCGCGTAGCCCCATCTGTCGGTACTGGCAGCGGCGGTACGTGTGGCTGGCCTCCCCGCAGTGGTAGCAGAGCGGACGGTTGTCAGGGGCGCGCCAAACATCGGTCTTCCTCGGGGTGTAGCGCTGGCCGACAGGTGGGCGGTAGGGCGTCGGTGGCGGCGGCGGCGTCTGGCCGACAGGTGGACGGTAGGGCGTCGGTGGCGGCGGCGGCGTCTGGCGACGGTACTGCGGCGGTGTGTCATCTTGGCGTGGGCGTGGAGGAGGAGCATGACGGCGGGCTGCAGCAGCATAGCTCATACCTTGCGGCTGCGGCTCTACTAGCTGGGGCGCACCGAGTGAATGCTGGATCTCCTGGCGCACGGCGTTGGCGATGGAATCTACTTGAGGTTGCGACGAAGGTAGAAGTTTTCGCAGCTCTTCTTGCACGATTGCTCGAATCGTCTCACGCAGGTCGGCGGACCCTAGCGCTTGAACGTTGGCGTAGCTTGTGGTCGAGAAGCTGCGGTTGTACTGCCGTGTTCGCATCTCAAGCGTTTTCTCGATTGTTGTTGCTTCGGAGACAAATTCTTGGACGGTATTCGGCGGATTCCTCATAAGGCCAGCGAAGAGCTGTTCCTTTACTCCTCGCATGAGGAAACGAACCTTCTTTTCTTCAGGCATGTTGGGGTCAGCGTGGCGGAACAGCCGGGTCATTTCTTCCGCGAAGATGGTCACGTTTTCGTTCGGGAGCTGAACCCGTGTCTCCAGCAAGGTTGCGGCCCTTTCCTTTCGAACGACGCTCGTGAACGTCTCCAAAAAGGCACTCCGAAAGAGATCCCTGGTTCGAAGCGTGGACTCCCGGTTCTCGAGCCATGTTCTTGCTGCTTCTTCCAGGTAGAAGTACACGTGGCGCAGCTTGTCGTCGGCGTTCCAGTTGTTAAATGTTGCGACCCTTTCGAACGTCTCCAGCCAGGTTTCGGGGTCTTCACATGGCGAACCACGAAATGTCGGCGGCTCCCTGGGAGGCTGCATCACTATCGCGGCAGGGTTCGCTGCGGCGTCATCGTGCCTGTTGTTCTTGTCACCGTGGTTTTTGGCTTATCTGGTAGGGGTCCGTATTGGGGGGTAGTCCTTTCTGCCGGCGGCTGGTTCGAGGATCCGAGTTGTCCTTAGAGTCGTCTTCTTCGCGGCTTGGGCTTGGGTCAGCGCTCCGCGGTGGCGTCCGGATCATGGAAGAAGCAGCACCTCCACCAGATGTCACGTGGTCTTGACGTCGACGAAGACAACTGTCGGGCTTTGCAGGGTGAAACTTTTTATTTCGCCGAACTTGTGGCCGGAAAAGTGAGAGCTAGAACTACAGCAATACACGCTGTACAATAATAGCGACGAACAGGGCGTCGTCCGTCGATCAACTGACCAGCGCTGAAGCGCGTCGGCATTTAAACATGTGCCGTCGAATATTCCAGCGTTATCGCTGGCTCTCGTGCAAATTCTAGAATAAGCTCGAGTGTGCGCTTCTTGCGCGCAGTCTTAACAAAACGATCTGCAATGATCGCGAAGCTTCTCGAACAATGAGGCGCGGTTCGCGCTGAGCGTTGCTGACAGTCTTTGTGGCCGAAAACCGAATACAGCAAAAGTAATAAAGAAACGCACGTGACAATATATAACCCTACGTTCTCGCACTTGTCAGCGTATGATGACTGCCAACTGCCAACGCGAGCCTTAAAGGGTGCCTAAAACACCCAGAGGTCGAAATTTAGTTGTAGTATTTCACTTGTGCACGAGTCTACAGCGAACATGTAGCTTCGAGAATTCCGCGAACTGGTGCCGTAATAGCGGAGTTACAAGCGTTCGATCATCAAAAGGCGGCCTTCACTCGCTTCGCTCTTTCATTCGCTACGCTCAGTTAGTCGGATATTCTCTCTTTTTTCTTTGAGTGAATCTCCTCGCCGTGCGAGGAGGAAGAGCAGGGAGCGCGTGAATTTGCTAGCCTGCGCACAGATTCTTGTGATAAGCGTCTTCTACTGGTTATGGTGGTGGTGAAAAGCTTTATTTACGCGAAGGCCGAAAGGTAAATTTTTTTCTTAATTAGAAGCAGCGTTGTTGCGGCCTTCAGGCTACCGGTGGTGGCGTTGAGGCCGTGCCTAGCCGCAACGTCCTCCGCCGAAGTCACCAGTCGAGGTTGGAGATCCGGCCTGGTGATGGACAAAGCAGCAGGGTGTCGGAACGAAATGTTTTTTGTTTCGGTTTTAGTTTCGTTCCACCGCAAAAAGTTCCGTTCCGTTTCTGTTCCGGATCGAAAAAAAAACGTTCCGTAACGGTTCGTAACGGTTTTTTTTTTGTATGCAAAAATTCGAAGTAAAGGTAATCATAAAAAACATTGGATTTGTGATGTAGTTACTTGCCCTCCTCTTAAAGGGCCCCTCACCAGGCCACATAGCAAATTTTAGTTAGACGCTGGAAGTTGTTGTGTGCCGAATGAAGAGCAGTATGCCGCAAGAATTTTTCAAATCGGTTCATTACGAGCAGAGAAAAATAATAATTTGTAGCGGCGCGAAACCATGAGGCGAGGAGGCGAGTTTCAAACCCTTGCCACTCGCCCCGTGTACACTGATCTCCACTAGGAGGAGCTGGATGGCGCATCGAGCACGCGGGCGTGAAGCCACCGGAAGCCGCCGTTTTTGTCCCGGAAGAGAGCTTTTCTCTTCTTTTTTTTAAAAAAAATACCTGCCTGTAGCGCAGTAAACTGTACGAATCGACCGGAAAAGTCGTCAGGGAAGACATTTAACGCCTAAGTACCTCAAAGTTGCATTACTTTTTACGCATTTTGTACGTTGCAGCACTCCGCCGTATTCGGACGGTGTCGGCACGGCGTCTGTCATCTTTCGTGTAGCGTTCGTCGGCGTCTAAAGTGAGGCGTAATCGCAGAGTTTGAAAAAATAAAAATAAAAACGATCATAACAACAGCTGCTACCCGAGAATATTTGAATTGCGCGACTGAGACGCACAGAAGACGCCGGCTTCCGGGACAAACAGGGCACCTTCCGGTGGCTTCACAAGCGCCCGCCTCGCAGAGCGGGGATGCGCCGTCCAGCCTTTTTAATGGAGGTCAGTGCCCGTGTAGCCTTAGCAAGCCAAATTCCTTCCCTGCCCTCTTTACTTGACACATACGCATGAACACGTCATGCGCATGCATGGCCACGTGCGCATGACGTGCCCGAGCCAGCCCGAGCACGCGAACGGCGTTGCACGGCCGCTACCTTTTTTTTTATGTAGCGGCCGTGGGCGTTTTGTCGGCGTTCTCTGTGGTGTACTGCCTGTTTCTGCGGGACGGGCATGAAAGTTGAGACATTTGTACGGGCACGAGAGTGGCGGTATCATGAGCCAGTGCCGCATTAACGTTTACTTGGACGCGGTAGAATAAATGAGCATAATGAGTGCTCGAACGCGCCAGAACATCACTTTCGTTTCCAGAGCTGGCGTCTGCTCGATGCGCTAACCGCGGGGACACGAACGCACGAGAAAGGGAGGCACATTAGCCCCGCATCTTGCTGCAATTCACGAAAAAAAGATGGAAAAGACGCACACATTCCCTCTGTGTGTCTGATTATTTCTCTCAAGTTTTATTAATCTATTCAAGCAACAAATTACACAAACTACACATTTCGTGTCAAATAATTATCGCAGTGTCACGTGGTACTGTTGGCGACGTCAGAGCACAGTCGTCTACGTAGAGGAGCGACGTCACAGCACTACCATCTACGTAGGGCCATTTTCTCATGTACGTCATCCCCTCATTCTCTAAAGCGCGCGCCCGCGAGAGGAAGGGCAAGCAGCGTTCACCTTGAAATTTGACCCATTTCCGCGGCGCGTAGCGTTGCAGCTTTTGGCAGACGTGATTATGAACGCCCAGTGTATGCATTGCGCTCGTTAGCTCAAAATTGTCAAACCTGGTGAGGGGCCCTTTATTAGTTGGACAAGGGTAAAACGCGTTCTTCAGAGGAGTGGAAGTAACTATACCACGAATTCCTACCAAGTAGCACAAACCAGTGTTAATTTCAGTCATGGTATTTATTTTCTCAAAAGACAAACACGAATTTTTTTAGTGGGCTCAATCCTTTTTGTCAAGGGAGTGAGCACGATCTCAGAAGCAGCACGTCATTGAGTGTACTTTGTGATGTGCGAGACCGCTGTTCTGATAGATAGCCAGGCCTGCTCGGAACACGCACCACAGTCACAGCGAAAGCTGTAAGAGTGGACTTTGTAGATCCCATTGTAGAGTCTCTTGGGCAACTAATACAAGTACACATGCAAGGTACCCACTACGCCATAAATCATCGCAATTTTTCTGAAGTAGCGAAGTTCCCACTATGCCATTTTTCGTCATTCTTCGGAGAATCGTGGTACCCGCTACACATCTGTAAGGCATTATGAGCACTTTGTGCTGTGGCTGATGATGAAGTATTTTGGCTGGGCACTTTGCAGTGGGTGGGAAGCAGTGTTGCGGATTGGGCGCCTCCATTCCATTCCAGTTCCATTCCAGGGAGTTAGAACTTGCCGCAATTTCATTCCTTTCAATTCCTCGGAATGAAAAAAACTTAGCCCATTAGGACACTGGGAATGGCCGGGCAGCTCAATTCCATTCCTGCAATTCGTCAGCGTAGGAAAGGCATCTTGATAGCTTTATCGATTTAAAGGGCCCCTGACAGCAGATTTTTTGTTTGTGACATTTTTGTTGCGATAAGTAGATCTATGTCTTGTAATCGCGGAATGACACCGCAAATGCTCCTAGGTGATGTCTAATTAATCCTAGCAGCGTTAATTATGGTGATTTTTAGTGTAGGTTCAAATCGCGCGCCGAAAGAGGATAAGAAACTAGCGCCGCGCCGCGGCGGTCGTGCCTCGGGGCACGCGTGATGACGTACGCTCAGTATTGGCTGACGTCAGGCACGCGCTTGTTGAGCTGCCAGTTGGAGAAGTTCGTCTGCTCGTCGAGCACGTGGTAGACGATGTCATCGCTGCCAGACGCAGATTCATGGCCCTACCACGGCCGTTAGATAAAAAAGAGGTGCGGCCTGCCGAACGCTCTTTTGCGCCGGTGACAGCGCTAGTTCTCGCTCCCACCGCCGCAGCGCTGCACAACGGTAAAGAAAACCCGCTCGCACAGGCGGCCAGCCGGCTGCGTGCATTCGTTTTAGTGGTCATTACAGTCATTACAGTCGCCTCACGTTGACCTGTGATTGCATTTCGGCTATTTATGTGCAAGACACGCCAGATGACGTATCAGTATGGTTTCCTTTGCGGTTATTGCTACTATACGCGAGAAGGACATGCTCCCATGAAGACACACCTATAAGCGTGCTGTACAGCGCCGCTGCCAAAGGATAGATGGATGAATGTAAAACTTTATTGAACAGTCGTTCTTTTTGTTTCTTCTACTGGAAACAAAAGTGGTCCACTGCTGTTCGTTGATGTCCTCAGTCGTTTGAATGCTCTAGCTTTTGTTATCTGCGTGGACGACTTCCTCATTGCGGGGGCTTTTTTAGAGATGCGTGATTACTTTCTGCTCTTCAAAATAAACTAGCGTGACATAGAATATCTCCCACGTATATACTTGCTAAATCTGGTGTATATCTGCTCCGCATTGCACTAATAAGTGCCATTTTTAAATGACACCCGATTCAAACATGAGTTGTTGCCACTGAACTACATTGCTGAAACACAGTAAATGCAAACTTCTTGCCTACATATTGTACCAAAATGGCAATTTTGGCGAGTACTCACGTCCTCAAGAAACAGCGCAGATGAAAAACGAAAACCAGAAATGGCGGAAAGACACACAGCGCTGCACACCAAACTGGAGATTCATTGGGCTTTAACTCTCGCGTTTTAACGCGGTCTTCCACGGCAGGGCTGTGTACGCGGCCGTCCATTCGAAAGAATCCTCCCGGGTTTGACGTCATTCCACTCACCACGATTTCTGTTTCAGCAACTTCTGCACGCAATGGATTGACAACTTCTTTTCTTGAGCTTTGGCACTCGTCTAGTTAATATTGTTTGCCGTTCGATATGGAAGGAATAGGCAAAACACGAACAAGTGGTCTACCTTTCAATGAGGACGCGGCTAGCTTGTAAGCTGGAAAAGATGAAAATATGGTCGGCACGGCTGTCGCTCGCAGCACCTTGCACTCTACCTTGAAGTCGTACTGCTTGAAGTGAACGAAGTGAATGTACAACTTCTTCGCAGTTACCGATCTCCACCACGGCGACAGTTCTTGGGCATCGCAGTTATGGTGAAATGTCCAATCGCATTAAGCACTCACTGATAGAGCCAACGCAAGGCCGCTAAATAAAAATTCTCTTTTTTATTTAGCGGCCGTGGCCAACGCAACAAAAAACCCGCACCTTTTCTACCTCGTAAGCAAGTGTACGGCTGCTCATTCCAGCAAAAGCGTTTGCTTGCGCTCGCCCGAGCCAACGCCCCGAGCGTTCGCTTACTAGCTGCCGCGGTTTACCGATGTGCAGCGCCCCCACGGTAGCGTCTCAAAACTCTGCATGTCACGCGTTCCCCCATTGAAAACGCACCCATTCGGCAGGCCGCACCTCGTTTTTATTTAGCGGCCGTGGCCCTACTCATCGTCTAACGAGTCCTACGACGGTTCGCAAGTGGCAGACGCTGAGGTTGCGAATGTTTTGAACGCAGGAACCTGGCAATGCAGCGGCTGAATCCGAACGCGTCTCCTCGCCGCAAGGATCGCGGCTGCACTTTTTTCTAGCGCTCCGATGCGTTCGCTGCTCTTTCTGTTGCCAACCGGCAGTTATTATTATTTTTTTACAAGTGTCTAGTGCTGACAGCATAGAGTTTCCTAAAATTAACTAGAGGGGACTCTGGCGCTGCGATCGTTCAGCTACCATGGGAATGATGGGTAGTACACAAATTTGCCTAGTCTTCGTGCTTGCGGCTTCAAACGCACTTGCGGCTTTGTTTATTGCTGTGTTTTGGCGTTCGTTTTGGATAAAAGAATAGACCGTTGTAAACTTCGTGACCACGTTTGATTTGGTGAGTCTAAAAAAGTTAAAGTGGTGAAGTAAAACTACTGACTTTTGCTGAACTTTGTTTTGCGACAAAGCGGATGCAGCCGACGCGGAGCCGAACGGAGCCGAAAGAACGAAGTTTAGACAAATTTGTGTACTACCCATCATTCCCATGCTGGCTGAAGCGTCATACGTTGCAGCTCCCATAGACACTAGCGCCAGAGTTCCCTCTAGTAAGTATTGTAGGAAACTCTATGGCTGACAGCACTGCCTGGCGCCGCCGTTGAAGAACGGTGAGACGCCGTGAGCTGGTGTATCACTGGCGTCTGAAATATGGTAGCTGCGCCTTAGTCGAAGCAGCCGTAGTGAAATATAAAGAAAAACATAAGAGTATGATAATAAATTATAACGATTCCAGTTCACTACAGACGCCGCTTAGACACCGCATTTGTACGTCCTCACCCGAAAGCGCTTTAATTTTTCTTACCTCTAATGTGTTCACCTGCAAATAAAAATCACACCATCTCCCGTTAAAGGAGACCATGAGGCGATGCGAAGCAGTGTTTCGGCATGTAGAGCCCGTGTTCTAGAGGCGGAGTGGTGAGGGGGAAAGGGGAGAGGGGAAGTGAAGAGGGGGAAAGGAGAGGGGGAAAGGAGAGGGGGAGGGAAATGGAAAGGGAAGGGGAGAGGTGATGTGGAGAGGGGGAGGGGAGAGGGAGAAAGGTGGAGGGGAGAGGGGGAGGGGGGTGGGAAGTGGAGAGGGTTTGCGCATGCGCAGTAGGGGTGGTCACGCCGCACACCACCACCACCACCAGAGGATTGAACTCTGCCATAAGATGCTTCACATCTAATAAGGACGAAAATTATCATCCCCAGCGTATGGTCCACTGTTCGATCTCACGCACTCACCGCGTGCAAGTTGCTTAAAATTAGAATGAAGTTATTCTCAATCGCGGGTACAATTACGTGTGTAAGTTGTTTCAAACTCCTGAAACAGCCGAGTACGATATTCATTGGAAGTTAGTCGAAGCGAACGGCATACACGTTCTCTGTTAAACGCGTTACACAGTTTTATTTGGGCATCCGCAGCAGCTCTGCGGACGCAGGCTGCCAGCCATTCCGAATGACAGGCTGCGTCCACATATATGTAGTGGGCGCTCAACTGAAACTGTCTATTAATGCACGGCACCGCTACAACGAAGCGGACGTGGAGAAATGCACACAAGAAACGCGCGCAAGCGCCTACAGCAGAAGGGGCGGTGCGACTAGAAAAGGTTGCACTGGCGCCACCTGGATTTTTCTTCGCCAAGAGGAACGCCTGAACCCTCCCGTTCGCGCCACTAGGAAGTTGGTTCTAGTTCACTATAACCACAGTGCGCCGCGCGTATTTCTGTCTGTGACGTCGACAATACTTGCTTTACCTCTGCAACGTCACAAGGGGCCTACGTCTACGTCATTCTAGTGGTTATGTTGATAGGAGTTCAAAGTTCAGATGAGCACTTAGGCTTACTTTAAAACCAAATTAAAATATCTTAAAGGCAACGCTCGTCACTGATAATCGGTCAGAAGTGCCCCCGCATGCAGGACTATGAAACAACACAAGCATCTCGCGTTTCAAAATTCGGTGTCAGGGGTCCTTTAAGAATGAACGCCCCATAAAGCCGATGTCATCAGATGCATTAAGAACTGCAAAATTACGCAAAACACGTTACCAAGGTCGAGGGAGAGTAGCTTGGTGACATATCTCGTGCAGTACAACCACCCTACTAATTCCCATAGGGGCAGTTCTCCCGCTACCTATAGTATTTGCATGGTCGGCATGTTTGAACGAATGGTGTTTTAATATTGTTTAAGCTTAAATGACGACATAGCGTATTTTTTTGCTTACAAAAGTAGTATTCAAGAAGGCTAAGCAGTTTTGCCACGCGTCTGGAGCGGTCGGGAATATGGAGAAAACTAAGATTTGGTTAATGGGCACGCAAACCCTCTGGATCTGCTCCTATCAATAGAAACAGTGCAGCGCTCGGGCACCTTGTGCCTTTGCATCGAATACGGAACACTGGGCCGCACTGCTCGTCAGCACTCACGCTTGTCAAGCGCGCCTCGCAAGCATGGATGGGGTGAGGAGAACTTTCTGTGTTCACCTGTGCGCAGGTATTCAATGTCTTCCTTGTCGCAAAGGTTATTTACGTGTGTCAGGTACTGAACTGCTCGTGAGATAAAGATTAGGCTGTGCATGGAGTATTCGCCACTTTCGTGTGGGGGTATCAATGGGAACCAACGCGCAGAAATAATTTGTTTTCTCTCTTCTGTATCTGCTTGGATAGTGCATTTGTTTGTACACTAACTTATGCCTCGATTTTTAGTAGGTGCGTTGCTTAAAAATGTACCGTGCTTGTAATTCGCCAAGCCATTTTAAAAATACTGTTTTATTGTTAATTTCGAGGCTCTGACTTACTAATGTTTGAAGTTTGAAAAACAGGACGTAGACGAAAACGTGCTCTATTTTCGGAAAAAGACGCAATTTCATTCCCGTTCCATTCCATGCAAAAGGCGCTTAATTCCATTCTCATTCCATTCCGGGATCGGGAAAATGTGAAATGATTCCGGAGTCATTTCAATTCTGGTGGGGCAACTCTGCAACACTGGTGGGAAGCATTAAAGCAGGGCTTAAAGTCTCCCTTCATTGGAGGGGGGTCTCTGAGAGGGCGGCGACCTATATACATACATACACACATACATACAGCCCCTCCTTAAGAATTGGAAGAGGGGCCCGGCCGCTCCGAGCTCCCCATGGCCTTAAGCCCTGCAATAAAGCACACACTCTTTGCGCTATTAGCATTGTCTGATGACGATGTTATTTTCCTATTCTGCCGCGCTATATTAGATACGTTAACGCGATTCCTTGCCCGACATGACGCCCGTATAGAGTGTTTTTGTGAAGGAGTTACAAGCACCAGCGTGACATTCTGGTGGAAGACCCGACTGGCACACAGAGGGTGCGGGTTAAAATCCCATCCGATCCTAGAAATTTGTTTGTGATTTAATTTTTTCTCATGTCACGCGTTTGCGGTCACGAACACCGGCGGCGGCGGACAACTATGGTGCCAATGTCAGCTCTTGTGATCTCCTAACAGCTTTCTCTGTAACAAACTTCAGCGCCGACAATGCCCTCTCCACTTTGGCCTGCGCGACAGGTGCTCGAAAGTCAACTTGCGTTACTATAGAAGTTAGAAATTAATATAAACATCTCTGGTTGCCACTGTTTTCGTTTTTCGCACAATTTCAACATATCTTTGCTTTGGAATTCTTGCCTGAGGTACGCGCGAATACTGTACCCTGAGATATGCATAACTGCTCACGTTGCATCAGCTCAGTTGTTCCGGATTGCGAAGTTTTCTCGTGAACCGAAAAAACGATTGAAAAAATTTCGGTTTCAGTCCGGAACGAAATAATAGATAAAGGTTCGGTTACGTTTTCGTTCCGGTCAAAAATATCGTTTTTTTTTTTTTTTCGGTTTTCGTTTTCGGTTTTCGTTCCGTTCCGACAGCCTGCAAAGCAGCCTCCCATTGCTGCGGACTTCTTAGGTGCTAAGAGGGAGCGGCAATTGTGCGGGGCAGGAGTAGAATATGTGGTTATAATTGGCGATGTACACGCCACATAAGCGGCAGGCCGGCGAGTACGTGCCGGTGTGAAGAGGGCAAGACGTGCGGGAGTAAGGAAGGTGTGGGCCCACAAGTGTAAGGAAGGTGTTGGCGCCCCAAGTGTTCGCGGTGCTGGGAGAATAATTTGTGCGGTGGGGGGAAGGTGAGGCGAGAGAGGCGGTAGTGCAATGAGATGTCGTCGTACGCGAGGAGCGCGTCACGCGTATTCATTCGCGGCGGGATTGCTCGGTCAGTCGAATCATGAGCGATGGAATTGGCCGCCTCGTTGTCAGGATGACGCGCGTGAGTGGGTACCTAGATGATATGTATGAGGCGAGAGGAAACGGTTCTAGAACGCAAGGTATCAGTGGCTGCGGGTTCCTCCCGCGAAAGCACGTACCCCAGGCTTGGAATCACGGAAAATGTATTCCGCGCAGGTTTGCGTCATGGAAAGGGCAACAGCTGACTTTTCGGCCTCGAGAGAGGTGGAAGTATAGACGGAGGCAGCAATAGTGTGTCGAAGGGAGTTGGCGTTGACTGCAAGGGCGTGAGCTGCGTAGTGGTGGTACGGGGTCGCATTCACATAAGCCACGGCGAGTTGCCGCCCCAACTTACGCCAGAGCGTGGAGGCTCGCGCTGCTCTGCGGGAGGGGTGGTGTTCAGGATGCATATTCTTAGGGAGGGTATGAACGATTAGGAGGGAGACGACGTAGGAAAGGATGGGCAGTGAGGTGAGAAGATGCCTAACAGGGGAGAGTTTAAGGGTGGAGACAAGTGCGCGACCCGGCCGGGTGCGAGAGAGCTGGAGAAGCTGGGCCGTGTGCTGGCCCTCCGTGAGCTCCATAGGGCACTTGTGGACGCCCGTCGACAATAGCCAAGCCGTTGAGGTTGATGTGGGAAGGGACAGGGCCGCCTTATACGCCTGGCGAAGTCTGTTTTCCTCGGTGCGAGAAAGGAAGAGATACGGAATAGAATAGATGAAGCGGCTTAGTACAGAGGCCTGGACGAGGCGGTGGAAATCGTGTTCGCGCGTGCCGTGGTGACGGTTGGCAATGCGCCATGAGGCGCATGGTCTGGTGTACAGTATTGCTGAGTTGATTGATGAGGGTGGTGTGCTTGCCAGTGAACTGAAGAAAGAGTCCGAGCGTGCGAAGGGTAGAGACAAGAGGAAGGGGTAGGCCATCAATGGAGACGGTGAGTCGAGAAGGTGACAGGGTAGCCACTCCCCGAGCCAGAAGGAGCAAAAGCCCCGATTTGGTCGGGGAGCAGCTCAACCCGATAACTCGGGCGTGAGCCGTCACCGCTTCCACACCCGCCTGGAGAGTGGTCACCATGTCGCCAAGATTACCGCTCGTCACCCAGAGGGGGATGTCATCGACGTAGAAAGTATCAGACAGAGGTGGGATAGTTCTTGGAGCACGTTCCAGCGGAAAGAGGGTAATGGTGAAAAGAAGAGGCGACAAGACAGCCTAGGGGAGCACCCTTGTTGCCAAGGAAGAAAGAAGGACAAGAACGTGGGCCGTATGATATTTCGGCTATGCGGTGGGCGAGGAAAGCGGTTATTTAAGCACGTACATGGGTTGCGACGTGAAGGGAGGAGAGAGCGTCCAGAATGGCGGTGTGCTGTACATTGTCGAATTTTTTGGTAAGGTCCCACGCCAGGATAGCTCCAGTGCGTTTGTGTAGGGAAGGGTGTCGGACATCCCCCGAGAGCTGGAGCATGACGTCCTCAGTGGGCAACTGCGGATGAAAGCAGAACATGGAGTCCGGATATATATCATGGTCATCCAGGTAGGTTTGCAGGCGGGCCAGGATGAAGTGCTCGAACAGCTTGCCGAGGCAGGAGGTGAGAGAGCTGGAACGGATGTGATAGAAGGAAATAGCATTGCCAGGTTTGGGGGTGAAAAAGTCACGTGCATGGGTCCAGGAGGAGGAAAGAGTACTAGCCTGCCAATGTGTATGGAGAAGGTCAGTAATGGCTTCGAGGGAGCGGGTATCCAGGTTGCGGAGTGCCATGTTAATGATGCGGTACGCGCCAGGGGACAAGGTTGTGCGGAGCGTGAATAGCGCAGCACGAACGTCACCTAGGGAAATGTCCGCATCGATGTCCGGGTTAGGGGGGTCGGTGCAGAGGTAGCGGTCCCGGAGGGCCGCCAGCAACTCCGTATCAGTGAGTGGAGAAGAGTCAAGGAGATGGGAGATATCCTTCCGCTGTGAAGCGTGTCTGCTATCTCCCATGCAGCACCAGCGTGGTATATGCCATACCTCTGGTTTGTGGCAAGGCCTACGTCCGTTAAACTGGGCGCTACATAAACGAGCGACTTAGGGAGCATCCTCAAAAAGTAACTAACAATTTCGACAAAGGAGCACATCTTGTTGCTCATATTAACTCCTGCCACAACTGTGCTCCGCGATTTCGCGAGACGTTGATTCTCGGCAGAAGTAATAATGAACATGCGTGGCTTACATTGGAAGCATATCACATCAGGAAAAGGGGAGCTAATTGTATCAGTGACACCTCTATTTCTGTGTACTCATCAGAATATGAATTTATGCGTGCGCATTTTGGTTAGACATCTGTGTTTTTACGGTTGCAACACGACGCTACGCGTGCGCATGCAAGGGTTGTGGGTGTGGCGTATCTTGTTTAAATTTCTATGTTGTTACGTATGCAATACGAAGCTACGCGTGCGCATGCAATGATTGTAGTTGTGGCCTATATATGCGATGCTGTGAGAAGAATAAAGCAGTTTTTAGTAAGCGCCAGTCCTTGTCTTTCTTGTCTTCGTGGTCCGTCTTCATTTCCGCTGAAGTTCTGTTCCTAAATGCTATGTACCAACTAGGCCCAACAAAAGTTTTACTGAAGTCTAGCAGCAGCTTGAGAAGCGACCGCGTGTCACGTAGGCCCCGGTTGCTGGCCATGCAGTCACAGGTCTGACCCCACCGTTGTAAAAGAGAGGAGCAGTGTTCATTCATGTCCAACACGAGCATGGTCAAACGGAGGCGCAGACGGCGATTTTGCTTCTGGGCCTGCCACCGGCTGTGGACGGCATGATAGGCCTGGCAGTAATGGAGTGTGGTTCTGCAGGGAGTGTGGATGCGGCAGTGTGGATGTCCGCCAAGGGGGTCTCAGTCTTGGCTGAGAGATCGGTGATAGATAGGAAAAGACGAAGTAGAAAACTAATGGGGCGGAAGCGGTCCCAGTCAACAATCTGGGTAAGAGTAGCAGAGGTGCGAGCAATGGAGGACGGAGGAAGAGTGTTGCAGAAAACGTAGTGGTCGCTACGCGACGGCCAGCGCTGGCAATAGCGCAAAGACCCGGTAAGAAGCACGACATTGTTTTTTTTTTATTCTGCGGCGTGGCCTTGGCTTGTAGCGGAGCCACAGAATAAATTTATTGCACGGGTTTAGTCAAAATGTAAAAAAATATGGGAGTTAGGTCAGGGACCTTTACATGCTTAGTTGCTTGTTTGTTTGTTGTTTTCTCATAAGCTGAAACAAGCAACCATTTCTTCTCAGCATATAGACGCTAACAGTTAAAGAAAACTTCAAAGAGAAGTCCAAATCAAGCATTGTACAAAACTGCTGCTGACAAGGAATTTTGTGAAAAAAATATAACATGCATCATAAAAAAGAATTCACATTGTGTAGCTTTATACTTCCCAAGCAGAAGACGTCAAAGTTAGTGTGGTAGTCATCACTACACATACGTTAATTGATTATCTTTATTATTATTGTTTCAGGGACTTCTCTAGCTGATAGAAGGCCGCCGGTATTGAAAGCATTTTTCTTTGTTTTCGCCGGTGGTTATTATAAGTTTACAGAAGCAGGTCGTGGGGATCTGCTGTCAAACGCTCTTTTGCAGCACGCACAATTATGATTCATCAGTCAGTATGTCAGTTGGTGATTCCGCAATCTCCTTGCTGGACAGTGGATCCTAAAAGGAGAGAACCGTTATCTCGCACTAGCGCAACGGTTGCTGCCACATTGCATACAACTGCCAATAACATTAAATGTGCGACACTTATTTACCCCCTTACCGCCTCCCCCCCACCAAAAAAAAAGAAAATGGGTGTCATTTGACCAATACATAAGCGTTCCTAAAATCTAGCATCCTGTACAATACGGTTATCAGAAAAAAAAAAACTGAATTGAAAACGCAAGTCAATCCCACCTGTAATTTACTTCTGTTTAGCACAAGAGTCAGGAATACAATAATAAAAGTGACAGTTTAGTAGCAGAAACACGACAGCAGGTGATCAGAAACAGAACTGTTACAATTACTATTTTTCAGTGACCATACTTAGCATTTCACGTGGAGCTTGAATATGCACGTACCTAATTGTTTTCCTCAAGCGGAATGTTCCACCTGACATTTCATAACCTCGGCTGCACCGAACGTAAGGCATATTGGCGTCTAGAAGTTTCCATGTTGCCTGATAGGAGATCCTCCCTGCCGCCTTGGGCGGGATGTACGCTGTAAACAGTTTCAACGCAACACATTGAATATGGCAAAAAACATCATTTGTCCTGTCTACGTACCTTTAAACATTCCGGCTTTACGTTACATCACATGTGTACTGATTCATCTTTTCTAGCCATAGTGACACGTTGCTTTCACCCTAGAACAGAAGGAGAACAAAAAAAAATTATCTAATTGCCATAGAACAAATTCTTATCGACAAAGAACTAAGAACACGAAATAACATACCAACCACACCGACCGTCTCCCCCTTTGGACTCCTACGTTGCACGATTGCTGGCCATCGTGCTATCTGAAAAATTGTTTAGCCACAGCGTATCGCTTATTGCGTAACATATCAATCTCAGATGTCCCGTTTCGATAGCGGCGCAGTTAGACGTAATCGAGCGACGCAGAGCAAATACTGCCGGTAATAATGCATCGCGTAAAAGCATGACATAATTTATTTTTCTGAAACGACCCAGCTCTTACAGTAGCGTAAGCATGAACATGAATTCAGGTAATCTGAATTTTGAATGCCGTACATTGCGATCTGTATGAGTGCAACTACGGAAGAAAGGTAACTACAGCATATATTTCTGGTAGGGTTTCAAGTTAGATGAAGGCGCAGAACTTTAAAGTCTGACGGTAGCCCGTCTGGTCGGAATGATACATTGTGAAGGTAAGAAAACCCGAGGCAGCGCGCCGACTAAAGCAAAACGCGCGCGCACACACACACACACACACACACACACACACACACACACACACACACACACACACACACACACACACACACACACACACACACATGCACGCGCACACGCACGCACGATCACACACAAGGACGCGTCGGCTCCCACACGGGAGCCTTGTCCATCAGTAATATGAAAACATGTGTGCGAGCAGTTCGCTTTAAATACGCTTGAATATATCGCGCGGGCAGCGCGCATATACTCAAGGTAGATCGTCATGACTCCTGCTGAGAATGTGCGGAGTGGTCTGTATCAAGTTCGACTCAAGACAAAGAAGCCGTGAAAGTCATTTGTCTCTGGCGCGAGCATGTGGCTTCCCCCAGTCGATTGCGTGTCCCCTGAAACGTGCTCAGCCAAAGCACTGCATTTAACAACTCAATTTTTCACGTCATCAACGTCCTTTTGCGTGAGTGCATTAAATGTTTACTTTGGTCGGCGCAGTGCCTCGGGTTTCTTACATTCAGCAACACACGCAAGGATGCTATGATTCACTTTAAAGGCACTCTTAACACCGTTTCATTGTCTTTCATGTACTTAAACCCTCACTGACGTTCATTTCGGTAGCGCAAGAAAATTAAAGACACAGGCACAAGAGAGGACACTTAGACAGGACGGGCGCTAGACATCAACTGACGTTACTGCAAAGAAACACAAAAACCCGTTGCACAGGCGCGCACGCGCTACGTCACTCTTCGAGGTTTCTTTTTTGTTGTTGTTGTTGTTAATGTGTCTTTTTTTGCGCTACCGAAATGAATGCCAGTGATCTGAAGCAACTAACCCGCACACTTTAAACTACCGCAGCTGATATTGAAGCATGGCGAAAAGTTCAATTAGCCGACACTTTGCGTATAGTCGCCACGAAATATCATCTATCTGCGACGAAGACGTGACAAACAGCCCAGACTGCCATGGACAGGAGCGGCTTACTGCGCTCTCAGAGCTCGTCTGGGCAACGCTGATCTGGGGCACTTTGTTGATGCCGCCTACAGTATTGCAAACCGTGATTGCCGCCTTCATCGAGCGTGTTGAAGGTACTAAGACGATGAGAACAAGAAAAGTTAAACTTCTTTTGTCCATCGCTTCTCACATAAACGGGTATGATAACAAATGATCTTAGTCGGATGTCTGATAATATACGCCCAAACACCCATCTCGTAAAGTCAAACGCAGAGCAAATACTGCCAGTAACAATGCATTGCATAAAAGCATGACACGATTTATTTTTCTGGCACGACCCATCTCGTGCAGTAGCGTAAACATAAGCATGAATTCAGGTAAACACGCGAATACACAAGCAAATAACGTACTGAATAGAGAATTTTGCTTACCTGTAGACCACATTTACTACGGTCTTCGGCCAACGTAACAACGGATGCAAGTCATGCAACATGCTCGATAATTGCCAGTCTCCGGCAAGCGAAGAATCAGCAATGCAGCTCGTTGCAACGACCACGCAGCGCACTGAACGTCCCCGTTGCAATTCCCCGTGCCTGATTTGCGGCGGATCGCGCACGTTAATGTGTGTCCTTGCTTATCGCATCAGCAGTTGCACGCCAATCACGTACAGAACACGATTACACCACGCACGTCACCAAAGCGCGGAGCGTAAAACCTGGTTAAATCGATGAAACAAAGAGCAGCACAAGCGCGACTTCAACAGCCGCACCAACCGCCTCGCATTCGAATGTTCTTCCCGGCATACGCCTCAAGCTGTACAACGCTTAGGACAGATGACGCCGCCCCTGGTTTGATGAAGTTGAAGCGGCGCCTGGAGGACGCCACATGTGTGACTCACCGCGAGCTCACACATCTCTCTATCTGCCATCACCGCCGAGCGGCTGTCTCATGCTATTTTCCGAACTTAGCGGCATCTTTTTCTCCTGTGTTGGCAAACTGATAAAGGTTAGGCGTGCTTGGTGCTATGTTGTGACCTGATATTTGCTGTATTTTACGGCCACTTATTTTTAACGCTGAAAATAAGCTAGACAAGACGACAAGGAAATTCGGCTTAATTGTATTGGGAGAGCTGGAAGTTTTTTTTTTTTTCTCGCGCCGCGGAATAGTTCTTCGATCTCATCGTTAGTTTAATCTTGTCGGTTGTCGCGCGCTCACAGTACTTTATCGTGTCGCCATTTGCCATGTCATGTATCCTCTTCTCCGCTATTAGCGAAGCTTCACGGGGGCAAATCAATTTTAAAAGCTAAATAGACGTAACAGCAACTTATGAAGTTGTTTATCACGAACACTTAACCAACATAAGAAGGTATGTCGTTCTTGCACTTCTTCCCATGTCTGTGCGGATTGTATGCCACCTTTTAAATTACGTGTTTACGAAGCGGGCTCACTTTATTGAACTCGTTTTAATTCGTACCCCACCATCGCTTGCCACAATATCCCGCAATGTAAAATCGCTGCTTCTGTGATTTGTTTTTCTGCTGTCAAGACCCGTTCTGTGTATACATTATCCGCTGTTCACTTGCTAAAGCCAGCCTTGAACAAGACAGACCGCGATGTGACACAATCATCAATAATCTTACACTCCATAGTGTAGGTCCCCTGACGGATGAATCAGTGTGCTTTTTATGTTTCGGTCTAAAGGTTACAATGCATATCGCGGTGCTTTAGCCTTTAAAATGGCATGCTACTGTCAATGCAACCTATATGTGAGAGAGAAATGAAGAAAACACAAAGATAAAATTGTTGTAACAGCCACGTAACTTATAAATTATAAGTAACTTGCCGTTTTATGCTGTCGTGAACGTTGCCATGATTAGAGTGTATACTGGAGACCGTCTACACCGCTTCGAAGCACTTGGTAGTGCTTTAAGAACGTGTCACGCGATCAGAACAGCGTGGCGATTATGTACAATTGAGCTGCAAATAGAATTCGAGCAATTACTTTGCTCCACAGTAATGAACAATGGGAAAGATGCTTCGTATGTTTCTGCCAGTGGCAATCTAGACTGGGGCGTCTGGCTGTCGAGGCTGGGTGCAACCCCGATCACTTGAGCGCGCGCAAACAAGGAGAACGGGAGGTGACGACAACACAAGGTGCCGTCACCTCCCTTTGTCCTTATTTGCGCGCGCTTAAGTGATCGGTGATGGTAAACCAACTAGCCCAAAAATCAGTACACCTTGGGTACAACCCATCGGCTCTTGCGGTAAAAAACGCAAGCGCGTGGTGCAGGCATTGTGCGTCACAGATACTGTTTGTAATCGTACTATTATTGAGTTCTCTCTAGAATACCAATGTACTTCCTGCTTTTATTTGCAAAAACCAAACTAAAAGCGATGACATGAACTTCATCGGCACACTGATTATATTCATTTTTAACGCGATAGCTTTGAAAAGCTCGTTTCGCAGAAATTCCGGTGTCGGCGTCCGTGTCGGTGCTGCTGTCGGCGTCCTTGGTTGTGAGCGAAAAAATCTGCGCTGTCCGTGAGCGAAAATTTGAGATAGGTGCAAAATAAATAAATAAAAAATTTTCGATTTGAGTGAGAATCGCTCCCAGGCCTTCTGCGTGGCAAGTAGGTGTTCTATCTCGGAGGCACGCCAGTATTTGAAATTTATTCCTAAGAAAAACACTATATGAATGTCATGTAGTGGGAGGGATCATCTTAACGCATGTAATATTGCGTGGCAGCATCGTAGAATCAGTACATATTAATGGCGCAGCGAGTGGGCTGTTTAATGCTGCCCACCCAAGGCAAGTGTGCAGCTGCGTAAGTGCGTCTGGCACCTTATGGGCGAGTAGTGGTTACTTCGCCAATTTGCAAAAGGAAGAATCATGGCTTAGTGGGCACTTCGCAACTGTACTTGCAGACGCCATTCTAGGATATTCTTAAAACTTTCAATCACCGACTTTACTGAACATGAAAACATAACAAGAGATAGACGTTTCGCCACCTATACGCTACCTATCGTCAGTACACAAATGACATCAAATGAGAGAATACATCGCGCTTATATCTTGCCGTAAACATCCGGCAGGGGGCCACGATTACTATTGAATGCAGTTTGATTACGGTGAATGAACCATGACTCAATAAATTTTCTAGCGCCCCATCGTTGCTCCCGCGCCAATGTCGTCGCATTATCGAGATCAAAAACGTGTCCTTTCGTCAGGCAGTGGTCAATTAATTCCGTCTTCGCACGTGTTGCATGTGTAGCCTTCGTGACGTCCCTTGCGTGTTCCTTGAGACGAGTACGGCGTCGTCGACCCGTCTCGCCGATGTAGCTGGCATCGCAGTCCATGCAGTCCACGTTATATATAACTTCACTTTGTTCGTCCGGGAGGGTGCGGTCCTTTGGTTTTGGGAACACATTTGCTAGCGTTCGCATGGGTTTAAAAACAGTTCGAACAACCAAAGGCCGTTAGGCCCTACGCACTGCTTCTGACACACCGCGAACATATGGGATGCACACAAAAGAATTTGCCTTAGTGGTCCTCCTCTCGCGAGGTCTCCGCATGCGGCGTCGCGTATCGTCGACAAACCACTGAGGGTAGTTACGTTTATTCAGGACACTATGGTCGACGCAAACCCTGAGGAAGCGTGAAGAAACAAATGTTGCCGTCGGTCGTCTTGAGAGCGCTGCATGTGGAAGGCGCAATGACATTCGTGCACAAGGTTGCCACTAAGCCGGAGGCTTATCGAAGACATATTGTCTCCAAACTACCACGTTTTTAGCGGCACTGATAGGACAGTCTGTTATCGAGGCTCCGCTCCATTCCTATGCGAGCCATTGTGCTTCGGTACAGTGGAGCAGCGAGAACGACGACGCAGCAGGTCTGACAGATGATGGCTTTCGCTTTGCCGTTCCAAGTCGCATGCGTCATTGTGTTTGTCTTCCCGGGTGTGTGCCGAGCGAGGTACACGTCCGCCGTGTGTCCGTCCGAGAGCAACATTCATCCGTGTAGATGTACCCGGACAGCCCTGGGTATTCGAGTGATGTGTTCGGCCGTTACCAACAAGCACTCCCTGAGGACAATCCTGGGCTATCTCAGCAGTTACAAGATGAACGCACTGGCGCTGAAGCACATCAACTTCGCCCTGACGCCGGACCTGTTCGACGGCCTCGAAGTGATGACGGTCATGGTCACGGAATCGCAGTTCCGCATGCACAACCCGACTACGGTGTACACCAGGCGAGTCGCGAGTCGGGTCCATGACCTGGACGTGAGGCAGTCAACGCTCGACCTGGGAAACAGCTCCTTGGCAATATTGCACGGACTCAAGCAGGTAGTGGTTACCAACAGTATCATCAAAGATTTAAGGAGGCAATGGTTCCACGGACTGGGCGGTCTCCACCATTTGGTTATTGACCGAGCCATATTAGGACACTTCGAAGAGGGAGCGCTGGCTGATCTCGACCAAGTACAAAGAATTATTCTGAAGGACAGCAGAATCAAGTGCCTGCGCAGGAGTTACTTCCCGGAGCTGGCAGCCAGGTTGGCCCACCTTGATTTCAGGTAAACAAATACGAATCTTGTTGCTGATTCCCCGCCGTTTACCTGCTTTTAGTTGATAGCTTTGAGGGGCCAAGCACCTTAGGGTCTCGGCTTGTCGGCGTGTCATGTCGTCGTCACGGTTCATCATAAACGGGTATGCGCCACAAAAGTTTTGTATATCCCACTACTTTCCACCGGTCCATACTCTGCATATTATGAGTTAAAGGTTCGTCGTTACTGCCTAAAACATAATGTTTGGCTTAGCAACAGTGTCAGAATCCCCGAAGCAATTTACCAAGGCGCTCAAGTTTCTTACCTAAAACAAGAGACACAAGCGTGCATCTCTACGGTAAAGTCATCTACTTTAAACACCACTTCTTTGGGAGATATCTGCAGAGTGACTGTGCGTTAGTGGACCGGTGCGAATAAAGCAGTAAAAGGTTAAGATTTTGCTGTGGTAAACGCCGGCTCACACTGCATGCTTCGCCCTTCCTCAGGTTTCACGTTAGTGGAGCTGAAACACCCTTCCCTACATGCCCCTTCGCCACAATTTCTAAGAGGGTAAAAGCTTATATTCGTGTTGCCTTCCATCATTTTGCAAATCGTGCAACAGCAATGCATGTTGCTTCGGATTTGTACTGTACATTTTACGAGCGCAGCTCAAATGGCGGCTAAGTGCCAGTACAGATGACTTGAACCGAAGTCACTGAATATGGGTGATCTACGAGAAGCCCTTTATTCCAGTTCTGCTTGCGTAGATCACATGCAAGCAGAGTGGGCTCACCGAAATGGGAGGATGGCATCGCTACTACGTAGTTAATTCCGCTAGAGTTCATGTTAGGATCAAAACACGCAGGAATGTCTGAAAATCTGACTACTTCTTTGACGGATAATTAATGCGTTAATAAAAGCGAATGAGGTGAACAATTAAGAACAAATGAAATACTATGAATTTGCGACAATATGTTATTAGGGCTACACATTAGACCTGAGCAGTCCTCAACGTATCTCAGTACCTCTAAGGTATTTGTCGTGGCAAAGTTTTCTGTAGCATTTCTTTTCTTACAGAGGTAATTATGAAAATTAATTACTGGACAATTACCTGGAGGTTTCCCAAATGACAACAACAAGCTTGTATGAAAGGAATACTTCTATCAATTTCCGCCGAATCACTACGTCTACTTCACTAGGTGTTTGACAAGGCAGTAAATAGCGAGGTGGTTTGCTGTTCAGCAAATCGACCGAATGCGGCATCGCAACAGCCATCGTATTCTGAAACCGAAGAGCGAACAAACAAGGAACGAGAGACATAGGCGCCTCTACCGGGGTGCAAGGGGGCTGCTAGTTCCCCAAATAAGAATAGTTAAAAAGGCAACGCCTCCCCCCCCCCCCCCCCCCCCCCCCCCCGCCGCGCGCCCGATCGACAGTGCACACTGGGAAACGAACGAGTGAGGCGACGGTTTCCGACAACACAGCGATCACATAAATATGTAATGCCTGATCCCACACGCTGTGGGAATCGATTTCACGCGAAGCAGCCGGCTAGTAGTCACTTATGCCGGATTTTTCGCTTTGAGTCAAGCCTTACCAGGTGGATTGACGTCTCTGGGTAAGCTTAGTAGTTGTGAGTACATCGCGGGCTTCCAAGGCGTGCAGTCGCCGTGCTCGTCGCCCGAAGTAACGTCGGCACTCACGTTAAAGCAATGACAGTTTTATCATGCCGAAGAGCATGCTATGGTGCGATGATGTGTATGTCATAAGTAGTTGTCGTCGGCGGATTCGAGCAATGCTTGAGTGTAGCTTTCGAAGTCAATGTTTACCACATTGCTATAAAAGCAGATAGCCAACACTGCAACCGCGATTGGCGTTGCGCAATATGATGCCTGTAAAGGGCCTCTTTCCTAACCAGTCTTAAGCACTGTCCTGGCTCTGTGGTAGAATACTTCACTGCCGTGTAGTATGACTGTGTTCGATTCCGGCACGTTCCATGATTTTCATTCTTTGCTTCCTTCGGGATTTTTCGTTCATCGTAACGCGGTCGACGCCGGCATCGGATTTTCTGCAACACGGGCTCCTTAACGATATCGCGTTATTTCCAAAGTCCATTCTCGCTGTCTGTGGATCACCTCACCTGTGGCGCATACTCGTATACCACGGGGCGTGTTATGCGGGTATGTGCCATACGTGACAGTTGGAAAGGGTTTTATGATGTACGCAACACGCAATAGAGATTCATTTCTTGATCTGTGAATCATGTTGGCCATACACCCATTTCCTACTATGCCAATTTTGGTAAATACTAAGCTAAGGACACGACCACAAAAGCGGCCAGACGTGCACTCGAAGAAACGAAAGAGTATAGGTGACTCCTTTCGGAGAGTTCTGACTTGCCACATATACGACTCCCTTTAATGTGTTACAGTGACTTTCTTGGTGGGTCAGAGTCAGCGCGCTCTAGGAGAGTACCCTGACCCTCTAGGAAGAGTGGAAGTAATCTTATCCAAAGATCGCGTTATCACTTACGAGGGAGTCAAACAACTCTTGTCAGAAACACTCCTACGGGAGTGAAATGACACACCGAAGCGTCAAGCGACTCCAGAACTATTTTGAATTACTCAAGTGACCCATTCTCTAATTTTGCGCGACTACTGTTGAAAATAGTGGAGTATTCATTTTAAGAAGTCCAATAATACTTGCCGCTGCGCACAGCGACTGCAAAAAAAAAAAGAATAGTTCAGTTTTAGCATTATTTTAATAAAACTCGTCCAAACAACACACCGTTTCCAGCAGAGTAATCTAGAAAGCGTGAAAACATGGTTCGTGATTTTCAATTAAGCCGTTGAGGTATTTCTTATATACATGCTTGTATGTGTATAGCCAACTAAAATGTGTGACAGTGATGTGCACAGTGTCATATGGTGCAAAATAAACTGCAGAAATCGACATCTCATCTTCATATTTATTCCTTATGATTACGAATAAATCAGAAAGTGTTGACGGCTGGAGGCATCAGATTTGTGACTTGCTATGTTGTCGCTCATATGAAATGCAGAACGTGATATTATGATGAAAAAACAGAATTTCAGTAAGACTTTGCAAAACCTACACGATAAGTGGTTTACACAGACATAATGAAGGCTCACAACAAAACAACAAATGCAAAAAGACATGATAAGGAACCAAGTTTTTTGTCGTTGTCGTGTCAAACACAACTTGCAAATAGCAGCTTTTGTAACATGTCACTTGGCGACAAACTTGCAGCACAAGACGATGTGAGCCTCTTTTAAACAACAAACGAAATTGGTTTAGGCTGCTTTGCGTGGGTGCCGCTCACCTATTTAACTACGTCGTGTTGTCCAACCAAAGGAAATGAAGGACGGTGTGCCTCGTTGACAGGGCGAACGCCGCTGCTGATTTTCCCAACACGAGTGGTGAGGCATCGGACCATAGCAACACCTTCGTTTCCCCGAGTGTGGCTGTCACCTGGAGTGAACAGGCGGGAGAAGCGACCCGGAATTCTGGGAATAACCAACACACACACACACACACACACACACACACACACACACACACACACACACACACACACACACACACACACACACACACACACACACACACACACACACACACACACACACACACACACACACACACACACACACACTGATTATTTGTATTTAAAACCACCTTCTGTTCAACACACCGTTACTGTACACACATCTGACATGTGCCTTTCGTTTTAAATAATTTCGCAACGAAAACAAATTTTAACATAAAAAAAGACGGGAACTTCGTTCCGCAATAGGCTGCACGAATGAAACCACTTCTTTTCTGGCAAATCGCTTCAAAGTTTGCTTTCCGAATAAGCCCGGCTTTGCGCCGGCATATTCCAACACCCAAGCGCATCCTCCGGCAGTCAGGGACACGTGGTTAGCGGTTACTGACCGCCTATATTACAAAAGTAACCCATCCTTAAATACTCAGATGCACACATGAGAGTACGAGCACCCGAACGAAACCCAGCGCGCTCGGACGCCATCTACGTCGAGATCAGACATGCCAAGTGACTACCGCGTACGCGCTGGAAACATCCTACTATATCTGCATCTTAACTACCGTCTTTAAGCCAACAAAAACCATCATATATAGCACGTCTAAGTGTTCTGTACATAGACTTTTTTTTTTCGCGTTCCCACGCGCGGAAGCATGCTGCGCACTGAATGTTGATGGGAATTTCATTATGAAGTACACTAAAGCGCATCTCAAAACGACCTCTTCCACCTTCAGCAATGCAGACACAATGTGCGATCAGCAAACAATGATCCTTGATAATTGTGCACATCGCTCATTTTATGGGAGCTTGTACAGCAACGCGCGTAACGGTGTCATCTCGTTAACTGACAGTTTTAGACATCCGCAACAGCCCCGCGGACACAGGCTGCTGTTGGAAATTGCTGGCAGCATACTTCCACAGAGCTGCTGCAGACGCCCAACTAAAGCTATATAGTTAGTACCTACGAAAGCAGTAAACTCACCACGAACAGGCGCACGTTGTCCGTTTCCACAGCTCCATGAATATTCCGCCCCACGGACGCTGGCATCACCGCGACGGAAGATGCGCATGTTCGCTCGAACAAAAAAAATCGCAGCATTTCCACGGAGTGAATGATGATGAGTGGGCGAAGCTGCGGAGGTTCATCGGTAAACCGTGAATCTTCCGTGAATTCTGCCCAGTACATCATCACCGACGTGAGATAGGGCGCGTTTATACTAAAGGTTCGATGAGTTATGACGACTTGCAGCTCACTTTAATTTTACATGTACGCTGTGAATTTTCATTGTTTAGAAAACCATTGCTTTAGAAAACATCTGGCCTCTTTCGTTAAGCAGCTGGCGTCTTTTCCTCTTGCTTTAGAAACATCTGGCGTTCTTCCGTTTTGCTTTTACAAAACATCTGGCGTCTTTCGTTGGTTTATTTCATCAATCAACAGCGTTTTGAACAAAATTGTTATTGATTAATCACGCACAGGAGAAATCTCACCAGGCACTGCCTTGGAGGTAAAGAATGGCTGCTAATGGGAATGAGAGACAGAAGAAGTCGGCTTTTAGCTACCGCTGCGAATTTTTTATTGTTCAACAACGCACAGGAAAAATCTCCCACCGGCACCACCTTGGAGGTCAAAGCGTAAGACTGGTTACGGACTACGACTACGACTGCGAGGGACGAACGGGTGCCGCCTTAAGGAGCTTCGCCCCTAAAACTACAAGACAGGCAACTGACACAACCCGCGCAACCAACGCAACGCATTCCAAAAGACCGAGCAGACTGAGAGAGGAGGCGGAGGTGCCGCGCCAGCAAGGCTGGCTGCGTCGGCGAGCGAGCCACGGGCCATGGCGCCACAACGGCGCCGAACGGCAAACGCGCGATATGTACGGCGTATACGGCGGCGCCTTCATCACGGAAGGCCACCAACACGCGCTTCACGAGAGTCTCGTGACTCCCGCAAAAGTGCTCTCTTTTTCTGCTGCTACCTTCCAAAAGGGGCCCAATGAATACCCGAAGAAAGTCACGGTGCCATGACGCTCTTCTGACTCTCTTTTTTTTCTAAGAGTGTAGGTGGCTTGATAGATAGATAGATAGATAGATAGATAGATAGATAGATAGATAGATAGATAGATAGATAGATAGATAGATAGATAGATAGATAGATAGATAGATAGATAGATAGATAGATAGATAGATAGATAGCAGGCGCTATATAACATTAGAGCACTCTGTCCTGCTTTTATTCTGCTCTTCCTGGCCTGAAATTCACATGCTCAATGGCGCAAATACGGGCGGTAACCAGTAAACGTTTTAATCTACTTGATCAACTTGAATAAGCAGATAATGGAGCCAAGGAAAGTATAGGAGACGTTAATTGTACTGTTTTCAGTGCATTGAAACAATTGTGGTGTAGATGTGAAGAAAGTAAAGCTGACGAACAGACAATATGGCGCTGGCAGGGACCGAACCCGCGACCCTCGGATTCGGTCGCTCCCACGGCAAGTTGTCTGCCTTGTACATCAGCCTCACATTGCTGGGCATACAGCGTACGAATAAGATGAAAATCGGATTTGAGTTTTGCATTGTGTCAAGTTTTGTGTCTTCTGTGTTTTCATGAGCTACGGATTATGTCGTGACAGCCGGCATTCTACATTTACAATCAGGCTTTACATTCAGGAAGTTTGTCTCCTTCATCGTCAAATGCACCGAAGGCGCACTGATGCACGCGTCTGCTGCAATCTTAATCTGGTCCGCATCTAGAATCTCTCTTTGACGCCTTCCCTTTGCTCTACTCATGACGTCTCCCTCCTCGAAATGTGATGTGCACCCGCACTTCCTGCAATGCGCAGGAAGGGGTGCCCCGTCGTTCTGAGCCATCAGCGTAGTCGCGTGCCCTTTTAATCTATCATTTAGACATCGGCCCGTTTGGCCGATGTAAGCTTTACCACAACTGAGTTGGCTTTTATATACCACTTTCGTATCACAGGGAACAAATGGCCTCTTGTGCTTCTTTTCGCACACTGATTTCTTGGTTTGTTCACCGGCCCGTGCACACAAACTGGAAAGCTTATAGGGTGCCTTGAATACGAGGTTTACGCCGCGCTTTATTCCTATCCTCTTAAGGTTGCGTGAAATGGTGTGAATGTAAGGCATGACAACATACTTGTAAGGACTCTGTCGTGGTGAAACGGAAGGTGAAACACCCTTCTTCTTAAGAAGGGAGGATGCCACGGCATCAAGCAAGGTGGAAGGGAAACCCGAAGCTAAAAGGCGTGATATCTGGTGGTCGAAGCTGTGGCTGACTTTATGAGTGCATGACTTGGTCAGCGCACTTACTGCATGCTGTCGCCATCGCAAGCCACTGCACCCCTAGTGTTATCGCCTCTATCTGCGTTAGTAGAACAGAAATAGGCCTCCTAGGCGACACAGGATTTTCTAGCTCCTAAAAAAGATAGTCCGAACTTTATGGTCTTAAGTCCCAATCAAAGTATGCAATTAGGATCTGTTTAAAGCTGCGACAGCAGCACCATAGTTTGATAGTAGGCAGGGAGACATTAGTTCCCCGAATGGATGACCGCGGGATGCACAGTCAACAAAGAAGGAAGGAAGGAGGGTGCCTTCGAGAGAACTCAAGAAGAAAGAGTGATAAACCAGACAAGCGTTTGGTTTGCGACCCTAAAAAGGGGCTAAATGAAGGGAAACTGTTAAGAGAAAAATTAGCGAGAAACGTTGACGCTGCAGACGCTAACTCGAAGCAGAAAGGAAGTGAGCAGAGCCAGAGTAAACGTTTGAATCATGGGCGCCTTTTATTGCTGTGGTATACGTTATTCGCCCCAAACGCCCGGTAACCGTGGTTCAATCCATCCTTGTATTCCGACGCCCCGACGTTCTGCTCTCACATGACAAGCTGCGTTGTAACAGCGTCGTTGGGCCATCACCTCCTGGGCATGATTTTGAACTGGTTATTGAAAAAGCTTGTAGGCCTGCCAGTATACATTCAAAGCTGCAGAAGCGTGGTACACTGGGCCAGTTGGTAATGGTTCGTGATATAAAAGCGCAAAAAGAAACGGATGTATTCTTCTCCTCTTTTGTGCTGTTACACCATGTACATTCAAAGGTTTCGCGAATCGTTTCTTCGGAATCCTGCACCTGCAATGTGGCGGAACGGTTATGAAAGGAAAGTTGGCGACCACCCGTTTAGAACGCCGGCTTTGTGGTGCTACAGACACGTGGTTGTCCATTTAGTGATTGTCGAGTGGTTGTCAGGTGGTTGTCAAGTGCCAGACCCGATATAAGGGCCATTTCATGGTTTCACCTTTCAAACAGACAGACAGACAGACAGACAGACAGACAACGAACTTTATTGGATCCTGAGGAGTTACTGACAGGACCTCCTAACGGGAGGCCGTTGTAACCGCTGGCCGCGCCCACGTAGAGGACAGAACGCCGTGACGCTCCGCGCTTTCCTGGGCCCTCTGGATAGCCTGGGCTTTCTTTCAGAGTTCCGTGCTTCTGATGGCCTCCTCCCATTCGGCTTCGCTGGAGAGCAGGGTTTTAGGCAGCGTGGGACATCGCCAGAGCATGTGAGCCATGGAGCAAAAGGTTTCACTGCAGTCGGGGCAACCAGAGTCAATGTCCGAGTACATCTTACTGAGAATGCCCCGCGACGGGAAAGACCCCGTCTGCAACATTCTCAGAGTAGCTGACTGAGCTCTGCTGAGCTTCGGGCGAGGAAGAGGATAGACTCTCCTGCCAAGTTGGTAACGCTTAGTGACCTCATTAAATGTCAGAAGTGGGTCATTCTGCTGAGTCCCTTCCTGCCCCTCCGCAGCCTCCAGACCGTCGCGGCACGTGAGTTCTCACGCGCGATCGTGGGCCAGCTCGTTGAGGTTTGGGAAGCCCTCGAGAACGTTCTTCCCCATGTGTGCAGGGAACCAAGTGATAAAATGAGAGCCGGGACAAGTCCTCTTCTCTAGAATGGAGGCCGCCTCTCGAGCGAGGTTGCCCGATTCGAAAGCTCTAATTGCCTCCGCGGTTTCTTTTTTATCACCACGCTTCCATTGAACAATTCACTGCAAACAAACCTCAACACCTACAGTATGTCGCTGCACACATTGTTTTGTGAAAAGGCTTTTCCTGCGACACGTGGAGTCCCCAATATCGGCGAAGCGTGGGCGGCTAGATGTTTGTCTGTATTAGTACAGCAGCGCAAGCCGCGGACTAAGCTATCGACGTCGCGATAATCTTTTCCCAAAACGCTCTCATCAAATAAAGGGAGGCAGCTATTGAGTACACAGCGCCAGCACCTTCGAGGGTCACTCGAAGGATCTCATTGTGCGGCCGCCACTTTTGCATCCGGTCGCCACAAGGGCGTGATGAAGAGGCACAGCTGCCCCGCCGCTTCGCACAAACACGCAGCATTTTAATCGCCCCTGAGAGCGGTGCTCAGAGAGACGCTCATGTACGACCGATATTGGTCTGGCCCGTGTGCGTCCCATTATTGTTTACCGATATATTGAAATGCAAGCAAATCTGAGTGCGCACTGGGAACCATTTGTCTGGTTTAATAGGTGCATTGGTTTATCGGCCTATGCTAACTACCAAAAAATGTTCTGTGGGTTATTAATTTACTGTGGGGCTGCAATGCCTGTAAATATAAGAAATACAGGAGCCCTTCGTCAATCGCTTTTCTCTCTTTCTTTCTCTCTTTCTTTCTTTCTTACTTTCTTTCTTTCTTTCTTTCTTTCTTTCTTTCCTTCTTTCTTTCTTTCCTTCTTTCTTTCTTTCTTTCTTTCTTTCCTTCTTTCTTTCTTTCTTTCTTTCCTTCTTTCTTCCTTTCTTTCTTTCTTTTGGCGTCTTTCGTGTTCTTTCCAGTGTCCGTTAGTCTGTAGAACGGCCCAGCAAAAGGACCATCACGCGATCATGGAATCGCGGTTTAGGCATTCAATTTTCTCGAAGTCGAAAGTTTTCTTAAATGTGCATTTCCTGATATCGACATTAAGCGTTGTCCAGCAGATCGCCTCTTGTTCGCAAGCACGAAATATTGCACCGAAGCGTCCACAGCAAGTGCACCGCTTCTCTTGAGTCCCGGCTATTGGTAATTGTCCAGTATATGGGACAACTCGTTGTCGTCTGCTCCAACTCCAGCACCCACTATTTGACGTTGAAAACTATTTTTGTAGTTTTTTCAACGTCTACTAGCGCCGACTGTCAAGTGTGGGCAAAATCAATGCAGCGGCACACCTGGAATACTAGTCCAAAATGGCAGCGGTCAGCAGTGGCGTGTTCTACGGCCGCACTCGTCAAACTACGTAATTTGACTTGCATTTCTGAAGTTTGTTTCCTTGCTTATCATTCTTAAGTCCACAAGTGTTGAAGATTGGGCGAGTTGGTTCGTCGTACTTGAACTGGTATAGCGCATTACGGGGAAGAAGAAACGGCCGAGCAGACCGACACTCTGTCCTCTAGCGCTCTGTCCTCTTGTGTCGGTCTGCTCGGCCGTTTCTTCTTTCCAGTAATGCGCTATACCAGTTCAAGCATTCTTAAGTACCTTATCATTTTTAAGGTACCTTTTAAGTACGTTAGTTTCGCCGTGTTATTTGGTCCTGATCTCCAATATATTGACATTGCACCACATGCAAGCCCCAACTTTTACTAAGCTAAGCTTTAACACTGTTTGCCTACGTGGTCTATTCGAGCTATACTGAACTTTCTGAAAAATTCGTGCGCCTAACTTTAACCTGGGAATCAGGAGGATATATATATATATATATATATATATATATATATATATATATATATATATATATATATATAGATATATATATATAGATATATATATATATAGATATATATAGATATATAGATATATATATATAGATATATATATATAGGATATATATATATATATATATATATATATATATATATATATATATATATATATATATATATATATTATATATATATATACATAGTAGTGGGAAAAGAATCACGCGGACCCCGATAGAATAAGGAATGAAGAAGAAACTACGACTTTCGTTGGTTTGGCACTGTATATTTTCACTAACGTTTCGTCTGGTGGACCAGACTTTGTCAAAGTAACAAGTACATCGCGGTGGGTTCCTTATAAACACGCTTAAAGTAGATAGATAGTTTCAAAGAACTTATCGATAGCAGAATGACAACATAAGATAGCGGTCACGCGCAGTCGACATGGATTCATGCGCGCACATTTGGGACTCGTGGCAGCGAAGTCAGGTTACACAGGGTAACATAGATTGCACACGCAGTTGATATGGCATTGCACACTAGTGATATGACAGAATTGTTGGATTGCACGTCACATGGAGGAAAAGGCGGGGGGGGGGGGGGGGGAATGACATCAGATCTGCGCTTTACCTATTTTTTTCGCAGGAACGTAATCACATGCTAGCATTAAACTGCGAACAGTCTGAAACTGTGAACAGCTGTGCACCCTGCAACAAAGCACGTTGCAAGGTGTGCATACATATGCAAACGACACAGAAAGCCAATAGCACGTTTTCAGACTTCTCCCTTAACATTCGAGGTTCATTTAATTGCGATAGTTCTAACGTTATATACATGCTTGAGTGTACCGTCTGCAAAAAACAGTACATTGGCCAAACGGAAACTTCATTTAGAATACGCTTTAACAACCATAGATCGCATTCCAATAAGCTTCCTAGCCTACCATTATCAAAACACATTCGTTTACCTGGGCATTCTTTTGAAAATATTCGAGCCACTATACTTGAGTCAGGCTTCGTTCTCATCATGATCGTGAAGCCCGCGAGTCTACCTAATCTATAAGTTTAACACCGTCTCATCGGTATCAACGAAAGCATAGGCACACTTACAAGCGTTCCCACTAAGCACTGTTAATCATAACCTGGTCTTCAACGGGATAGGCAGCTCTGTTCTAATATCGCTCGTGTTTCTTCTACGGTTACGTTGGTAATCACCAACAATTTTTCAGCTTTCGTACCAGACTACGTGCATACGTACTGAGTTGTGGCATCATGTACGGTGCTGTGCTA